>NC_048895.1:45934785-46016553 GCF_011077185.1 Oxyura jamaicensis | reverse complement strand
TCCTTAAGGGTCCCTTCCAACTCAGGATATTCTATGATTCTATGATTAAATAGTAACAGTGCACTGTTGTAAGCTACGTGCGTAATGAAGCAAAATGCAACTGTATGGAGCTCTGAAGTCTTAAGATGTCAATGAATTCCAAGTAGAAGACTTGAGATTTGTCAGCTCTACTGTATGTATTAGGTGATGAAACACAGAATTTACCCAATACCTATTATTGCCTCATGATTAGGACAATCATGGTTTCTACAAGCCACAGTACTAAGTGTCCCGATCGTCCTGTTTCTCCACTTGTAAGGGATAGGGCTGGACAGAGATTAATGCGTCACAGTCTGACAAAAGTGAACAGAATTACATCCAGACAGCAGGAAAGATGGGAAGGGAGCCTCACATAAAACATACCTTGAGGTGCGTGGGCAAAGAAGCAAGTAACTTTGGGGTAAGCTATAATGGGAATTTACAGTCTGTCCACAGTTCAGTAAACACATACCCACAGGTATATGAAGGTAGATCAGCCAGCCCTCTTCCACTGATGGTAAGACTACTTCGAATTATTTATTTTCATTTCAGGACATGTGCATACAAACAGTTCTTGTAGAATTAATAACAGGTTTTGATTATTCAGGAATAATTAATTGTTATTCCACATTCCTCTGTATCTTTTTCTTATTGAAGACAGAGGAGGGGAGCTGTGTGGAAAGAAGTTCTCTTTTGTCAGATCCCAGCTTATATGAACAGCATCTGGGAGGTAGTCAAAACCTTCCAAATGTCCATAGTTACTCATACAGCCCTCCAGTTAGCTTCATAAACTGAAATTCAACTTTGAGTTTCCTTCATTGGAAGGACCTGGAATGGAGTTTCCTCTCCTTTAGGACTGTAGGAAGGACTTGATTTTCCTGCCTTTGAGCCCTCACCGTGCCTTATGTTGCAGCTTTTCTGGTCGCCTTTAGTTTTACCAGCTGCAGCCTAGCTCAAACTGGTATTACTCCACTGAAGACACTCTGCTTAGGAGCTATGTCTCAGACCACCCTGGACCACAATCAAATCCAAGAGAACACACAAATCACTCTCCTATTTAAACTTTTCCAGGCACAATCTTTTCTCGGCAGCTATTTTGGACTAAGTTGGCAGCCTTACAATCATTTTTCTACTTGTCCACAGATGTAACTACACCATCTAAAAGATAAGAAAATAGGGGAACCCTATTTACACCTCTTAATTTGCAGGAAAAAAAAAAAATATTTCTGCATCATATTTCATGCTCTCCTGAATGGTGAAAAGCCATTCTTATGACTTCTAGCATGTCTTGTAGTCAGATTGCCCAAGATCTACAATGCCAATGTACATTAGGTGCTCGATGCTATATACATTTAAATCAGCTCTGTTGCATAATTCTCTTGCCACATACTTTTAGGATTTCATTTGCTCTGTCTGACAAGGCTAACTTGGCACAGCTGGAAAACTGTCTTACCTCCCCAGTGCAGCCAACAGGAGCAGTGTAGCCAATTAAAATGTCCTCTGAGTTCAGTGTAACCAAGAAAGTTTCCTTGCTTGGTCCTTTCCCAGACTGTTCTTTCTATCTTGGAAAATTTCTGCAAAAATAGCAGTTTCTACAAAGAAAACCATTAAAAAAAAAAAAAAAAAAAAACTACAATAATGTTTTTTGTTCATATCAATTAATTGTCGATAGAAGATGCTGATGCCCTATCCTTGGAGGCGTTCAGGAACAGGTTGGATGGGGCTTTGAGCAACCTGATCTAGTGGAAGGTGCCTTTGCCCATGGCAGGGGAGTTGGAAATGAATGCTCTTTAAGGTCCCATCCAACCCAAACCATTCTGTGATTTGATAATTCCATGAATTCATCTTCACCTGGAGCAGAAGCCTGAAAGAGTAATGGGAGCCCAAAGAAAAGTTCTCTCTGATCCCAAACAGACCTATGCATGTCCAATCTCTTCAGCTGCCTAAACAACTTCTCTGTTTAAACTAGTGTTTTATCCTCTTCTGTAATTAAAACATCTACTTTTTTTTTTTTTTCTACTGGGAAATAGTTGTTACCTCTAACATATCGCTTTCTTAATCACCCATTAATATGCTCATCCTGCTTCTTTGGCCTTAGCTGATACAGTCCTTGTCCTGCTTACTTGGTGGCTTATCATTGAGAGAATGATAATTTTCTTAAATCATGTCATTTACTCTCTTTTCATCACATTATGGGGTCTGACTTCCCTATAGGATAAAAGACAAAACTACTTACCTTTATTGAGTAGTCCTACAGAGGACTCACACCTCAGCTTTCATCTCTAATTAGCTCCAAGAGGCTGAATGACCTTTTCATCCACACCTGCATCTCTTTCCAGATTTTCCCACTTCATCAACTTTGATCTTCATAAATCATGAGTCACGTTCGCTATCTTTGTTGATACTCCACCACCAAACACCCCTCTGTTGCAATGCTCACTAAAAGCTTGACAATAATTACACTGTTAAAATACCAGAAGTCCCACTTACCACTTTGAACAATATTTTCTCACTGTATCTTTGTTTCCCCTTTTTCTTCTGCATTCAGCACTTGTTTTGTACTTATATTGTAATGCTTTTGTAGCACTTTTATGCTCAGTTTTTGTAGAGCACTAAGCACAGTGAGAATTTGGTCCACAGCTTGCCTCTAATTACTACAGTAATGCTACTCCCAATAATAAATTGAACTAAACTATGAATTATACATAATTACTATTTTCACATGTCAATTAGCACGTTGTGATATGTTCTGAAGCCACTGTACACATCTGCATTTCCTTTCAAGACTCCTATTTGATATGTACTTTACATACACAGCTAAAATTAAAGATAGGACCTGTAACTCTTTTCCACAGGAAAATATATCCATTTTCTTCCTTGCTGTGGCTCCTTCTGATCAGAATACCCTTTAATTATAGTTCAATAAATGGACAAGGAAAAGACCAATTTTTTTTTTTTTCATCCAGTTATTGCAGATTATGTACTGTGTATTTCACAACTGTTATTGGGAAAATAAAACAAAGTAAATCAATGGTCTCAAAGGTCATTTGTTCTTGACTACTGCTTATTTCTATTAAAAAAATAACCCAATAAAAGAAATTACTACTTATTTAGGAATATTTTTGTTTCAAAATCTCTTAAAAGTTTTTGAAGGCACATGCTTGTAACATTTTTTCTATAATTGTTCCAGGGTGCTGCTTGTGTTGTTCTAAGCAGCCTTGTACTGCTTAGCAAGTGTTTCAAACTCTGCTAGTGATCTAGCTGTATAATGATGCTATATGCATTATGGGTTTTTGTGTGTGTGTTTTTGTTTGCTTGCTTGCTTGTTTCTTTTTGGTCATTTGAGAAACAAACATTTTAGAGAATGGTAAAATTGCAAAGCTAAATCTTCAAGAAAAGCAAACAAACAAACAACAACAACAAAAAAAGACAGATTAAGGTTTTTCAGGTTACAGGACAAGACAGACTGTCAGATTTCTACGTGTAGTTCTCAAAATATTCCCGTATACCATTTCATTGCTTAACAGAATTGGAGTACAGGAAACTGGAGGTCTGTTTTCTGAGCCAGTGTCTGCAATATTTTTTCAGAAGAAATTTTAATTTTTTCCTAGAGATGTTTTAGACAACAGCAACAACACATACAAAAACAAAACAAAACAAACAAAACAAACACAAAATACACCACACAAAAACTAAACTATATTCCAGCTCTCACTTGCCTTGGGGAACATACAAAAAATATTCGTTCAGATATTGAGTTTGGGAAATTTTGAAGACACTTTATTCACTCTAGAAAAGATTACATTGAACTTCTTAGGATTTTCACTGGAAGAGATTTCCCCCATAACGTTTTAGGTAGTAGAGAAAAAATATTATAACTACATTATAGAAAATAGACTACCTAAAAAATAAAAATAATTAAAAAATAATAATCCAAAATTTACAAAACAAAGAAGGAAAGAAAGGAGAATTATGAAAATGAACAAAATAATAAGTAATGCTTTTGATTTTCAAATTCTTTTACATGAAAGCCTTCTATCTAGCTATCTGGCACAACAGTTAAAGAAAAGCAGAAAGATCAATAGAAATTTAGAAATAACCAGTAATACAGTTATTCCTGAGTATAGAACTGGAAGTTAAGAGTTTACAACCTTTACCACTGAACCTGCATAAATCCTGTTATTTTTAGGAACAACCAAGTTTGAGACATTCTCTTCTAAAATTGCATTATCAAAAGTAATGGCTAAATGGCTAAAACCAGCTTCAAGCTGAATATTGCACCACAAAAGATAAAGCAAAGTTTAAAAAGAAGTGAGGCAGAAGCAAAATACTATCAGCACAATGTAGTATACCAAAGGAAATATTTGTCCACCTTTCAAAAAAAAAAAAAAAAAAAAAAAAAAAGTTTATATGCTGGTGTAAAGCAATATAGCTCCCCCAATTTACACCTACTTCATACTGAAGTATCTTCATACTGAAATGAAATGGCTCTTGCCATGAATTCAAAAAATATTTCAACAGCATCCACAAATTTAAAAGCTGGTAAGGACCCAACAACTGTAATTATCATTAGATATCACTGCTACCTATTGCCTATAAAAAACTAAATGGTATTCTACATACAAAGGTAAATACAAGAACATTTAATATTTTAAACCCGGGTGAAGTTTGCTTTCTGATATGAGATAAGACAAGAATCACTATACATATTGATTTTGATTGTACTGACAAGATGCATAGAGTAAAATTTGCCTTTGCGAAAAGCTCCACCAAAACCCTCAGAATGTTATGAAATAGTGCAGAAGTCTGGTTCTCTGTACTGGGGAATGTTTGGTTTTTTTTTCACATAGATGATGCCTGACCTACATATTTAATAGTTATAACCAATATGTATGCCTATCTATTAGTACAATTTCAGATCTATGTCTTGTGTGTCTTAGAATAGGCTTAAATAATAACAAGATAAAATCGATATGAAACTGAAGGTCAAAAAGCAAAGATCCATCAGACACCTCTTCAATGTGAAATTTACTGGAACACAGAGGAAAGACATTTGCCTAAATTTACAGCTGGAAAATGGAGATTCTGACACTCAGGTAAGGAGTGCCTGGATGACCACACAGAGTACCTGGAGAGCTTCTTTAACAGGAGACTTATTTGTTAGTCACTATGATGTTATCTATGGAGGGCAATACATATATAAATAAATCACTGAAAATTTTTCTTGTATGGAAAACTGGAAAAAGCAATGTGCAAGTTCGAGGGGGAAAACAACAAAACAAAACAAACAAACAAACAAAAAATGCCTCAGAGTAATTAATTCTGTCCAGAGTAGAAGAACCATCTCAAGAAGAGTTAATTTTGCAGCATCTCAAATGCCAATCTGTGATACCAGATGGTGAATACTGGAACTGGTGGCCCCAGCAGAGGAAGTGTATTGAGGGGGAACCAGCACTCCAGCAGCATCCCTAAATTTCAATTTAACAACCCAATTAATAATAATAATAAAAAAATCAGAGATTTTAAAACTCAAATACAGCTCAATGATACATGATGATTTCTGTCAGAAGAAAGCAAAGCTTCAACCCATTAATTTAAACTTTCACCCATGCCATCTTGTAGAAAGAACTATAGATATTTATGAAAGAACTATAGAAATGGGACCTGTTTCCCCTCTCCAAAAACTTGCAGAGACATCTGCCTTCAATACCTGTAAATCTCTCACTCTTGGCTCTTCATTCTGCATGGCTTTTTGGCAATATTTTGAGTTAACACAACATTGAGAACAGGAATGCCTAGTCAACACAACAAAAATAGGCTGTTTCAGTGGTACAAGTATAACAGTTCTGTAACAGAAGTGCCACTGACTGCTGGGAGGACTGTGGTCACCTCAGAGTTCACACCAGTTTAGCCTGATTTAGATAAGACAGCACTGGCAGAGAACACGACTGACTCTAGAAATCAGTCTCCCCTCTCTGTAGAAGCCGGACGCCAGTTCCCAGCAAGGAACCCAGGAAGGCAGACTGTGCCTTGTGCCTTCGCATTAGCAACCATGGACAAAGCACCAAAGAAAGTCATGATGCCTCTTGGCATTGGCTCTGGAGAGAGCCCAGAACCACATCATCAGGGATGCAAGTGGGAGGGGTCAAGTCACCTGTGGGCTCCACAAATGTGCAATATCCTAAAATATTCTGGGGGAAGAAAATCTGCCACCAGCTTCTGTGGGCATTGAGAGAGAAACAGAAAATTCAGCATAAAGTAACTGAAGAGTTATATTTCTGGTAAGATGAACATGAGCCTCGCAACCTTCTACTGCTCAGGGCTGGCCTTTTTTTCTGAGAGACCAGGTCCTCAGGGCCTGCAAAATGTCCTGATGTACACCTGCTATGTACACACCTATGCCCTGCTCAGCCTTTACTGTAAAAGCCTACATAGGATGGATGTAGAGAAGAAAAGTTAGTTCTGTCACCTAACCCAAATTAAAGACAGAATACAGATTAAATTCATTAAATCTTTCCAGTATGTCAAAAGCAAGGACATCCAGGCTATTAACCAAAATTTGTAATTGCAGTTGCAGCCAGGTGCTGATGTTGCATGCCATAGTTGTCTCCAGTATTTATGAGTACTTACAAGGTCTTTCAGAGAACACCACAACAATTTTCACAATACCAGCAATGACTGTAAATGTAGATTACACAGGTTGAAATGTTCACAGAGCATGCCAGCTCAGATGACTTTATGGTTCCTTCTGACAGAAGAATCTATCAATCTACAATTTGATCAGTAAAGGAACTTTGGATATTGATTAAATAAAAATGATAATCTAGAAGCAAGTATAACAGCACTACTTTTCCTCAGAAGAAATACCTTAGATTCAATAAATAGTCTTCTAACAGCTAGATAAGAGTCCTGTCCTTGTCAGGGAAGTTTGGGAGTTCTTAAAAGTTATGTAGGTATACATCTATATGACTAAAGAATTTAGCAGTTTAAAATCCATTCTGACAAGTTATTTACAGGGAATTGTTCCAGGGGCTCTACTCCATTTGTATAGCAATGTTATGTGTGCTGTTTCAAATACTCTCTTGTATGTCTACATGGGATCAAGTACTGGGCTTGTACAGGAAAGTAGAGAAAAAGAAATAGTCACACACTTAAAAAATGTGCTGCTGTAGGGTGGTGCCACAGTTGGTAAAAGCATGTTCTTCCTTTTTTTTTTTTTTTTTTTTTTTTTTTTGTAAATATTTATGAAAAACACTGGATTGGTATGAAGAAACACCTTTCTACCTCTCCAATATCTGAAGCCTTCAGGATAATTCAGAAAAGGGAGGCCAATCACACAATTATTCCAATTCAATGAAAAACAAATCTTGACCAAAAAAATATATATATATAATAATTAAATTACTACAACAGAGTGGTGAAGAAATCAGAAGGTAAACAAGTACAGTTTGCAATGAAACCCA
Organism: Oxyura jamaicensis; assembly: GCF_011077185.1. Lineage (NCBI taxonomy): Eukaryota > Metazoa > Chordata > Aves > Anseriformes > Anatidae > Oxyura > Oxyura jamaicensis. Next base: position 46,009,072 of record NC_048895.1, on the reverse strand, counting down.
AAGCTATGCTGCTTCAAAATCATATTATCAATAACACACTGAATGGCTTTACTCTTAAGGAAACACAACCATTTGGGGCCCCCCCCCCCCCCCCCCACTGAGCTCTAGTTCTGTAACACGTTTAATTTTAAACTTTTTAAATAAATGCAGTTTTCCTGTTAAAATTGTAAAATGTTACCATCACACAATGCAATTAACACATTTTTAATGGATGAAATCCATCACACCATCTTTCAAAATCCATCACACCATCTTTCAAAAAAATCCACCACCACATTTAATTGCCAAAAGGTGGCTCGAGACATGCTCCAAGCATATTCTCTACAAGAACAAAGGATACTAAAATACTTTCAGTTTGTAGAGTAAATGTCAATCAGGCTTGACTTACTTGAAGCTCTTTGAAGAACTGCAGTACAAGGATGGAAGAGTCAAGTGAAAGTCTTTCTGTTTGGTAACAAGCACTGCTATAGCTGTGATTTTTTGACTGTTTTTCCACTCAAGGCCTAGCCCTGCAGCCATGTCTTGGGTATAACTCCTGCTGACATCTGACATCGATTATGAAAAAATTAAAAAGTTTATACAAAATCTTGATCCTTACTGGCAGTTAATGCCTTTCCTGAAAGTTCTTCTCAAGCTATACAAAGAAAGCAATTCAAAGTCCTTATTTCCAATATATTTTTACTCTTAAATTTGTATGAACTTGGCAAAATTAGTATGGAAATTTCAGTTAAAAACATATATGTACATTTTAATGAAACTCCAGCATTATTAAAAGATTTGTACTATTTGCACAGCCTACATCAAAGTTATAAAATATAAATAAATATATTATGTATATATTAAAATACTTTTATGTGGTTATAAGAATTACTCCCACATGGAAACAAGAACTAATACTCTTTGTGGGCTTCAGATAATCTAGAATGACCCTCAGAAGTACCGCATCAGTGAAATAGGAACATACCAATTGCCCCAAGTAGATCAGAACTGTATCTCTTCTCATCAATATCTTGTTGCTTATAACAGCCAGATTGAGTTGCTTTAGAGAAACTACACAAGAAAATATAGTAGGCTAAAATAGCCTACTCTCCCTTTAACTTATCCTTGATGCTTCAGAAAGATATGCATGAAAATTGGTAATTGTTGACTTGAAAATCACTGTACAGATCCTTTCTTGTGGACAAAATGATTTGCAAGAAGTTGGCTGGATTATGCATACTTCATTTTCAGCACCTTTTATGGTATAAGATTTGCACCTTGGCTAAGTATATCTGAAAAGATCCTGCTTCCTCTGTTTAATGTATACAATTCCAACAATTAAAAGGTAATGATAATACTTACTTTCATTCTCTTTAACTATGTCCCAGACCACTCACATTCACATCTCTTCCTCTCCGGTTTTTCTTATCCAACTTGGCATCTCTAAGCCCTTGAATGCGTTGAGATATATATCATACAATGCACAAGTCAAGGCAACGAAACTCTGAAGCAAATCCCTTCACTCAAAACAAACAGGAGAAAATTCAATCCTTTCTTGCCAGGGCTAGACGGGGTTTATTTACCCCACCACAGTAACTTCAGTGGTCATAGACTTGGCTCATAAAATAATGACTACAAAACATACATACCCAATAATCCTCAGAGGAAACGAGAAATCATCAGTAACTGACGCATAGCTGAAAAAGAGCTGAATTTGTCCCCACAGGCACTATTTGTGCATTCACGCACTTAATATTTCACATCAAATCTGACTGTTTGAGTAAATAAAGTGACATTTTGATTATGGAACATATTAGAGACTGACAGTAGTTTTATTGATCTATCAAAACATTTGAAGGATTGATTACTACAGTTTCAAAGTCATTCATTTCCACAGAGGTGCAGGCTACAGTCCACAGCAAGTAGGCAAGCACAAAGCTTGAATAATAATCTTGGTTAGAAATATAGTTCTAAGACTAATAAGTGAAGATGACTATCATTTAAGGAGACTTTCCACAATGTTTGCTTAGTGCAGTGATACAGATCTTTTTCTTTTCTTTCTCTCTCTTTTTTTTCCCCCCCCCCGTTTTTTTTTTTTTTTTCCGCTTTTTTTTTTTGTTTGTTTTTTTTTTTTAAATAGGGCCCAATGAACCCTAGAAAAGTCTTCCTTCATACTCTGCCTCTGGTAATCTCAAGGAACAAACAATGTGATTACAGTGAAAATCCATCTGAATTCAATAATATATGTACAGTAGAAAAGTAAACCAATCCCATTACAATCAGGTGCATAAAAAATATTATGAGATTAGATAAATCACTTTACGTTGGTTTCACCAATAATCTCTCTCACTCCAATAATCTTTCTCTCACTCCTGAGCACAGCACTCCCCTGCCCCTTAACCACTAGGCCAACAAATGAGCCTTCCAGATTTCACATTAAAATGACAGCCATTTGCCTTCCAAATTCTGCTCCTATCTATGCTTTATAATTTAAAGCTTCCTCAGGTTCTCTAAAAACCCAAGACGAGTGGGAGGCAGAAACAACAGACACATTTTCAGCAGTGTGAGTTTATCACCTTTGATGCCTTCAGATTGTAGTCTAACCATTACCATGCCCCTTACCTACAGGGTTGAGGGTAGAAAGAGTACAGAACAGAATGTAAGAGCAAAGTGCTTTGAGAGGTGTCATGGCCTTTGTGTAGCACAGAGATGAATTTTTATAAGAACTGAAAGAGGAGGTTAAACACGAAGAAAGGCTCAAGACAGGGACCTCTTATGAGATGTATTAAGTAGCATCTCAGGATAGAAAAAGCATACGAAGCACAACCAGCATGAAACAGACCCAGAAATACAGTGCTCATGTCACAATCTCTGACAAATATCTGCACAACAGAAGGGAATATGGTGTTTTCCTGCAATTTTTGGTTCACACATGTTTTTACACAGCTTCCTGAAGACAATGGTGAAGGAGCTCCCTCTTGTAAAATAAATAAATAATCAAGCTTAGACTAAACTGTTGGAAAAACATAACTGTAGTGAGGGCCATGATGTATAACAGGAAAACTAATGGAGTAGTAGGAGAGTGTAAAAGAGAGAAACTAATACCATTTCCTACAGTGAGTTTCGCTGTTCCCACAGAACAGGAAAGGGGAAAGGTCCCTGCAAGGAAGGTCTCCAAGCTGCAGTTCCTACCAAGACTTCCTATTTCTATCATAAAGGGATACTTTCTATCATCCCTTTCAGAGGGCCAAAAATAAACCTTAAAGATGACCTAGATCCAGGTTATGAAAAGGGGCATATTTTGTCATCTTTTTCCTTGCATTTATGGCAACACATGAAGCATTTCACACAGACTTTGTTCCAAAGTTTAAGCCCAACCTTTTTGTCAAGGCTTTAAGATCTTCTGAGTAGTTTTAGTTTTAAAGCAAAATAAAATTGAGAAATTCTGAATATAACACTTCTGGGAAAAAAAAAAATAAAAAAAAAAAAAAAAGATGGGGGGAGGATTTTCTGTCAACAATCAAAAATAAAATTTGATAGTCAAGAAACACTCCATTGTATTTCAAGGAGGAATAATGTCTTCAAATGTGAAGATAAGGTTATAACTAAATTACTACAAACAAACTTGTTCTCCATAAGTACCTAGAGCAGGGAAAACAAGCTTATTAGTGATGTTGCAATTGCTCTGTGGTTTCTTCTGATCCAGGAGTACGCAAGCTAGAAATACACCCTAAATGTCCCACCATGTTTATTTCTAGAGGAGAGAGGAGCTGTTGCTGTAAGCAGTCGTAGTCACTGGGGCTCTCTGGGAACAAAATTTACTCATCAATCCAGGACTAACTCAGTTAACAAAACAATTTACTCCAACAGACTATGTGAACATATACATATAACTTAGAAAAGCAGGAAAATGCACTAGCTTTGTTCAGTGTTCGTGGAAATAAAAGACCATAAGGAAGAAACAAATGGTGTTCCCAGCACAAAGAGCTGTAAAGAGAGGTGAAGAACCAGCCAGGCTAGAGTTTCCAAATGAGTTGATTTCTTTTTCTCCAGCTTCCTACAGTTAACTACCTAGATCTTTTTATTTCTAATTGAACTATTTCAAAAAGCACAAGACAAAAATACAATTCTAGATGCCAAACCACTTCCTTCGCTGACACATCAAATTGCCAAAAACAATCAAGAGTTTGGCTGCTTTTAGTCCTTTATTCAGCACATGATGTTTGAAGAGAAAAAAATATACTTTAATGAAAAGTTTTAAACATGCACCCAAAATTCATTATCAATATTTGAGCTACACAGTGCCAGATGCTTCCAACACTTAGGAAAGGTAAAGAAGGAAGCAGAATGGCACATAAAACAACTGAATGGAACATGTAAATTAGCTTCAGTGTACCAAATGCATTAGCGTACAGAGTGCATGTGTTTTGCCAGCAGTTCATTGAGCTAATTTACTCATAGACTGCTGTATCATGCTTGCATACTTGCAGAGAAGCGAGTGCCAGGAAGAATGCTTTTTAATGAGAAGTGCTTTGTGTAACATCCACTGCAGAGGGACCATATAAGTCTACTAAACCTTTGGACACCTGTGGCAGAAAAAGGACTGCAAGCACATCAGTGAATCCCACACCGGGTAGACTCTTGTAATTTATTGTAGATCTGCTTACTGCAGCTGAACATGAGAGCACTGTATCCAACACTGAAACAGAAAGATAGCTTTAGTGGGTTGGTGCGATCTCTCTGTAAAGAGACACAACCTCTGACATAGGTTCTAAGCATTGTTTTCATGTCCCAACACCCTGTAAGTTGAGATGTAAGCACCTATGCTACACTGTTGAGATGCAGGAAGTGAGTGAAGGCATTAGTTGTTACATTCTGTAAAAAAGGCTAGATCATTGGTTTGACTGAATGTATTTTCAAATGAGAGTCAGAAATGTGATACCATACACACCTGAACAAGACATTCCAGAGCTTAATAATTAAAACAGCATTTCTAAAATCAAGGTCTTAGCAACTTTTATTTTCCAATGATCAATGGAAAATTCCCAGAAGACAGGGGACATCCTACACAAGCCGTTACATTTTTTATCAACTGAAGATTAGCATCATAATGCAGAGGATTTAGCCAGTCTTTCAGAATAAATTTTAATTGTACAATTAAAATAAATTTTAATTGTAATATTTTAATCTATATTATATTCCTCGTTTTCAGTAGTTACAGAAGAATCTTCCCACCTCCATTAAAAAAAAAAAAAAAAAAAAAAAAAAAAGTCTTCCAGCAGAATAAATCATTTAATTAATAAGAATCCAGCTCCCCCTGTTTTCCAAAAATATATTAGACATAAGTTTCTCATGGCTTGAAAGTTCTAGTTCTGGGTTTACTAGCTGTATCTGGATCGCCTGATTTTCTCACATTTTAGTGAGCTGAAGTGTGAGGAAACAAAAGAGAAATGAACTTTTTATAACACAAGAAGAAGAGGCTAAGCTGCATGAAGAGAAACTAGAAGAAAATAACTAGTAACATTTTATCCAAAATAGAAAGCACCAAAACCAATAAATCCCAACAATAAGCAACTCAAATAGTTGGACAAATATTTGGCTATGGCAGGAATAAAATGTATGCAGGAAAGATGTAAAAGAGAGAGAGAATCTGACCACTTACAAAACCATCATATGTAACAAAAACAGGTACTACACTGAAGACCTAATGCCACAGAATAAATTCAGTTTACTGGGTATTTTTTTTTTATACAAGACATACATTACCTTACACAAACATTACCTTACACAAACATTCCCAGGACAAACCTACTTGCACACATTCACAGCATAATTAAGTCATAGGAAAAAAAATATTCATTATCCATCCAGTGACATTTTAAAAGTCTTACACCATCTTTGGTGTCACAACTAGAAATGAGTACTGTATGATGCATTTTTTTTATTTTTTTAATCATTGCCTTGACCAAGACTGTTATTTATCATCCTCATAAACGTTGAGCCATTGGTTTTGAAGCTGAATTTTTATCCTTTCTCAGTATGGAATAAATCATGGAATATTCCAAATTGAAAGGGACCCATAAGAGTTCCTGAGTCCAACTCATAGTTTCACACAGAAAAAAAGCAAGTAATAGCGAAGCCCAATTTATTCATTCACTAGTAGATATTTCCAATATCATTCCTTATTCATTTATATATATATTTATGTACATATATATTCCTTCTCCTTTCCTGTAGACGTCTAAATAGCTGTGTCGTTAACTAATGAATGCAAGTTCTCCTTCCATATGTGATCTGCAGCTGGTACAAAGATGTTACAGCATCAGTTAGAAAGAGCATGCATGTATCTTTATGCAATAATTCATGATTTCAACCTATAGAGGCATGACAGCTGGATTATAGGGAACATAGTCAAAGATGACCATCCACACTGCAGAAGCAATATTATTACTGAAGAGAACCTTCAGATTAAAAATCCAATGCAAATTCAATGAATTGTCCTATACATTAAACAGCACGAGTCCATTAGAACAGTAATTATAGCCCTTTCAGAAAGTCTACTTGTGCATATAGTTTGAGGCTTATGCAAACATTGCCAGTTAGAATTTCAATTGACTTCAAGTATTCTCCATACCCTTTCTTCCAGAGAAACTTGTCACATAATCTTTTCTCCCCACTCTAGCTACTGTGCCTTCAATGAAATGAATTATTACTGGTCTCCAGCAAGAGTCATTTTCACCAAGTTTAATAATCCACCCCATTCAAAATGTATCAACATTCATATCTCCATCGTCAAGACCTACCCAATGTCAATGACCCCTTAGACAGCCAAGCTGCAAAGACAATGCTGATAAATACTGAATCTAATACCTGGAAGTATATATTTGGAGAGTGTGCAAAGTTACTGTACCAGCAATCCAAGGTTCTATTAGTGCATAAGTCTCAGTATTTTTGAATGTGTGTCTTAACACTTGTTTGCTGAGTCAAACATCACAGTCTTCAGTGACTTATAGCTGGTTTATCAATTGCAGCCACTAGGATAAGGGCTGCAAATGTGATGCTTGATCCAAGTATTGTCTTTACCAGTCAGGAAACAAAACAACAACGAAACAGCTCTCCAAGAGTCATGAAAGAACATAATTGGGTCAGGACAGTTTTAAAGATGGACTGATTTGTACCGAATTTGGAAATAGCTGCAATGCTATTCAAAAGGTGGTCTTTACCTGCTTCCTGTGATCTGCAGACTTCATCCAAAAGAGGAACATGGACCTTTCAACTCCAGAACTGCATCCATTCCTGTTCTGTAAGCTAAACCTTAGCACCCTCAAGCTACTCCAAAGGCATTTATTTTGATTTTTGCAACTTTGCGTTCCTCAAGACCAAGCCAAAAAGTGACCAAAGATTCAAAGCAAGGTTTAGGCATTCAGAACTAGGACCTAGGCACTGAGCCACTCTCTGGACTGGTCTTTGTAACACCCCTAGCCATTAAATTAAGGAGACTCCTGAGTCTGATACTCAATGCCAAAAAGAAGAAGGCAGCTGACAAGACACCATCCAAGGCATCTGTGAGAAATGGAGCATGCAGGTTTTAAGTGGGCAGCTGGGGGAGGCTGTAAGAGGAGAAAAGAGGACCATTAACATTTGCTAATCTAACTGAAATCCAAAAATGAGAACTATTTTTTTTTTCCTTCTATATGACTTAAAAATTGCTCTAAACAATAATAAAAATCTCCTAAATATAAGGTTTCTAAATGAGCTACATAATGTTCCATGCCGTAATCACCACTGCAACAAGAAAATTGCTCAAATCATTTCTGAGCCAGATTTGTCAGTCATGCTGCTCTGTGCTCTGAGTAACAATGTTCTGTGCAATTAATATCAAACCTTCCAAGGCAGCTCTGATTTCTTATGTTCTGTGTGTTTCTGTAACTGCAGAAACTGCAAAGCCATACTAGACTATAATACAGAGCACTGAAGGGAAGGAGAGAAAGAAATGGGAATGATGGGAATAGAAATAAAGGAGAAAAGTTTTGCAGCCAAACAGAGGCCAGGAATAGTAAGATAATTAGGGTATGTTTTTTTCACAAGATTGCAGCAGCTTGAATTGTCCTCCCTCTCCCCCTCCTTATATTTAATTACAGTTTTTATTGCACTCGTAAGAAATTCAGCTGCTGAAATAATCCAAGGAGCCAAGAACAATTCATTTCTCCCTATTTTCCAGAAACTTTCAGCTCAGCCATTATACTCTCTCTCTTTCTGACACAAAGATGGAACAAAGCGCCACTGCGCTCTTGTTTATGTTAGGATCTTAGATGCCATCATTATTCTCAATATGCATGAAAATCCTAGGATAAGAAATGGATGAGGAAGACACGGGGGCATATAAAGGACAGAGTTCTTTTTCTCTGCATCTTGCTGTGCCTCTGCATTGCAAAATTACCACTTACATCAATAAAACACACATCAGGCGATAATGAATATATAGAGACCTCGCAGAGGGAAAAATCACAACTCCAATACATATGAAACATCAGCCTCCTACATATGTTTAAAATTATACACCGTATGCTGAGATTTCAAAAGAGACATTCACTCAGTAGAAGTGTAGGGATGAGAGAGGAGGAAGTACGTACAATGCCATTCTTAAAGAGCTTTCCACACTGCTAAATACTGATTGCCATCAAACCCTAAAGCATAATATTCAGCTCAATGTAAACTGCAGGTCCTTAATATCTGTGATCAGTCCAAAAATTATGTCTTCATAATGCCAAGCAGTACATGGGAACAAACAGGAGGCCATTGAACACAATACCGCACACAATATTTTTGGGCTTTGATCTATAACTCTGGCCCACATGAATAGTCATACTGAGATCAATAATATTTTGTCAATAAAATTTATATCAGTAAGAGTTAGTGGATTAGACCAGTAAAACATTTTTCATGGTAGGAAACCTGATTACAAAACCTGTCATTTGCCTTCAGACTGCAAATGAGACTTTTCTTTCAGGAATTCTGGGGATATAGCTGGATAAGGGAAAAAAAATGAATTTTCCTTTATATTGAAAGTTAAAGCTCAGCCTGAAGGAAAGAAAGACACTTTATTGCACTATTACCTACAGAGAATTCCATTTCTCATCATTGACTCGAGTCTTGTCTACAGCTGTCTTCTTCACAATGTTCCACCTTAGCCTCAGATATTCCACCTAAAATGAGTAATAGAGCTATTTTTTTCTATAGAAAAGCATAAATGAAATACTTATAGCAGCTGGCAAACCAGGTTGGAATTTTACCTACAATGCTTTCATACACAACTGTTTAATCTGAAAGGAAGATTATTGCATTTTATCCTGATTTGGCAATAAGCTTTTAGCAAAATTAAGCTCAAGAGAAATGCTCCAAATGCCACACACTTAAAACAAAGAAAACAAGGAAACAAGCCAAAAACAACAAAAAAGAAACAATGAAACCAAACAAAAAAGCCAAACCAAACCTTTACTGTATGCCTAAGGAAACTGCCAGAGCAAAAGGTATAAGTGAAACAACAACAAAAAACAAATTTGAGTGAAAATCAGTTTTCACTTCCTGCAGAGTGTGCAGAACCGACACTAAAAACAGAAAAGGAAATGATACTCTTCCCTCAAAAATCAGTCATTCACGTGGGGAACTGGTCAAAATTTTCACACAAGAACACCCTTAGCGGACTAGGAAGCATGGGAGTATAAAAACAAACAATCAAAAAAAACAACAACACAGACACAAAAAAACAAAAACCAACAACAACCAGAAAATAGCCATGATGACTTTACATTAAATTTAAGTAATTTTAAGTATGAAAATAAAAGTTCACTTTGATCAAACAAGAAAGCCTTCACAGAAAGTGTCGCACAGAAAAGTTTTGATTGCCCCCTTATCCATGAATAGAAGCCTTCTGGTGAGACACAAAGTTAGTCACATGTTCAGGACTGGACTTTTTACCTTTGAAAGACTTGGGAAACTAATGAGTGAATTTTCCAAAGACTCAGGAGATAAAGAAAGGCACAAAAGACCTGCTATCTTCTTGTTCTTATTCTTCAGAGAATTGTTAGAATTGTTAATAATGGACAAGTTTATCTTAAGATACTCCATCTCAAAGAGTGTTCCACAGGGAAGAAAAAAAGAAAGAACAACTTTTTCCTGCCCTTTACCTAATGACATCAGTTCTTCTAGCCCTTTGCATCTGTCTCACTCCACTTCTCTCAGTTTCCCCTTAGCATCTGCAGGCACACCTTGCTATAATGGAGTTTAACAATGAGGCAGTCTCATCCCTAATCCTACCTGGCTGTGATATGGCTTGTAGAAGATCAGATTTACAATAGCATTGTATTTTAAGGCCCTTGTCTATTGGCTGTCTATTGGCTTGTCTATTGACTGTCAAAGCCAATGGGGTGGGAAAATAAATAAATAAATAAATAATAGTGTGGTGCTGAGAAAAAGAATTCTAGATCTGAAGAAAAAAAAAAGCATACCAAATGGATAAAAAAATGAACCCTTTACAGCAAGCCTAGTTCACCCATTCAGAGAGATTCATCATCTGTGTTGTGGATTCTAGTGACAGAATCAGAGCGGTGCTCTGGGCATAAAATCTTCCAATGCTTCTGTGATAATACCTCTGATCATCTTATTCATCATTTCAGATTTTAACTCCTTTCAGTACATTTGACTAATCATAAATTTCTAGAGGAAACATAGCAGTCAACATAGACTGAGCATACTGCCTCAGTCTGAGTAATGCAACAGCACTTCTGTTTAGCTATACAACAAAACACAGGAGACTCACCACTGCAGCCATCTCCACCAGTACGGGGGGCAAGCAAGCATCCCCTTCCATGATGCAAGAAAGCTGTATATCTAGGGTGTTATGTGAAACAGTCATATATCCAACCCAAGGAAGAATGCTTCTCGTCAATGAGAAGCAGAATACCAGAGCTTACTTCTGCTGCATTATATTTATTCTTGCTTGTCAAGATACTTAATGTAATATACCATTTTCAGCTCACATTGTCATACCTCCAAACTCAAAGCCCAATTAAGTTTCGGTCACAAACATGAATACAGAGATTTCATGTGCCTTTTAACTACCAAGAACTAGCCATCACCATTTATCTCAAGTCCTTTAACATTTATAATAGCTGCTTATTAAAATAATACATCTCACAAAATACACTTCTCAAAAAAAACTAAAGGCCAATTTCTCCACTGTTGGCATTTCATGCCAAATTCTTTTTGACTCTATTCAGTCTTTGAATTTGAGAGATTTCTCTTGGTATCTTGCCATTCAATTTCATTTTCCCAGATGGTACTAGAAGCTTTTAAGCTTGAACTCTTGCTCATGTACTTAAACTTTCTGCAGTGTCATAATATCCAAACTTTTCTTAGATGAAATATAATCATTACCTTCTATGATCCATAAGAATTTTCAAAAATCAATAATTAATAATATTAAGACGATGAGAAAAGCCAAATATCCCAGTATTCATTATCCTTGAACAGAACTAAATTCCTTTAATTGTTTTAAATTGGAAGGAAGATGGAATATCAACCCTATAAATACCTGGGAAGATTTTTCAACATGATCATTTATACTAATACAGAGCAACTGATCAATTTTTCAGCAGGGACAAACAGTAGTTTCAGAAGACCTAAAGAAAAATTAATTCTGACAACTTCTGGGATGTATTATAGCATAAAAAGTTACAGCTCTTCACTTCCTTTAGCTTCTCAAAACAGGGCTGGAGCAGAACACCCTCCTTGCTCTGTTGTGGAGGTCCTACTGTTTACTTACCAGAAGTAGTTCCTGTAGATGTCCAAGCTCCAGAGAAAACAGCCACAAAGGATACATTTACTGTTAAATTGATGGAATAGTACATAGTTTTATGTTTTATTTTGTTTATTTGTTTTACCCTTTTCTTCCTCCCTGAGACCCACCTCTAACAAACCAGTGATGGTCTGATAGCAGAGATCAGAGTAAAAGCTAACAAGCCTCTTTATAGCCACCCCACCTTTCCAATAAGCCAACGCCAACTGCCATCTCTGACTTTGTTCCACAGCAATGCTTGACTTGACAATGTAATGAGTGGGGCAAAGGAGCAGTGCTGAGATTCAGTCAGTCTTTTCCTCTCCACATTTCCCATTGCAGAGATGATCAGTTTTCTCACCTGTCAAAACAATATTCCAGAAGGGCATGATATAAAATAATGGTAATAAAAACCACAAGGAGTCTCTCTGTAGGTATCCGAAGGGATGCAAGACACGGACTCCTGATGACTCTTGAACAGGAGACCTTTATTGCCCTTTTTCACTACTAGATATACTTTCCCCGTAGCCCCATGCGCTGTCCACATGCCCGATTCTGTCATACAGTTGGTTAGAGACCCTCAGACACACACCTCGAGCCAGCCAGCAATTGGCCACTGCCCAAAGCTCATCTTTAACACTGTAGCCAATTTACTTTATCTCAACCTTGCTCAAGTTTTTGTTTCTACCACTTGTTTCCTCATTATCTCTAATTCAGAGATGTGTGAAACAGCGTGAAGCCACCTGCAAATTCCTTTCCCACAGGTATCTGCAGTAAGGATGGCAAATAGCTGTTGGAATGGGGAGCACAAATTCTTTTCCTAGAACTTCATTTGCATTCAGTGCTTCCAGGACGAAGAGAAGAAGAGGTGAAGCATACGTTGTTGAATGGGTGGTAACAGCCTCCATTCCTATTGCTGTTGATAACCAATTCTCATATGCCCCCCCAAAGTCTGCCGGAAGATTTGGAAGTGTAAAGAAGGAGGGAAGGAACTGTAGGAATCTGGGACAAAATTGGCATTTGAATGTCCTCCCTTGTACAAAAAAAAAAAAAAAAAAAAAAAAGCTTTATTTATTTATTTTTTTTTAGAGTTCATAAACTCAATGGTTGAGTTGATGAGAAAAAGTGGGGTACTTTGCTCTTTTAACACACTGAAAAAAGATATCAGTTTGGGGATTAATAGTCCATCATGTGTCCCAGAAAACCTTGTATACAATACATTATAGTTTGTTGAATTTGTGACACTTTTGCATATAAAATATTAGTATCAGGGAAGATTTGAAGTTGTCACTTACTCTAAATTTCCTTGTAGGTGGGAGCAATAAAGAAGAGGCAGTGAGCAGAAGTAGCACTTCCTTCTTAGAAGAAGGGTGTTACCTTGCACCACATGTCCTTGGCCTTTTGGGGTATGCAGTTTAACAGCAGACAATGTTGCTACCCATTGTGTTGCTTATGATTGTAAAAATACTTGCTCTGATCTAGCCAAAGATAATCTCTATATTAGAAAACTGGAGAAAAAAAAAAATATCTTTGCCTCTTGTGGCATAAGACTTACAAATGAAGGAGGGAAGCTTTGGAGGGAAGTGAAGAGAATTAAAAAAAAAAAAAATAGTTTGAGAGAAGGAATTTCCTCTCCTAGAGAAAAAAATAAAAAAAAAAAAAGTCAAAACTAAAGCAAAACAACATAACATAAAAACAACCTCGAGACAAAAGTGCAGGCTCTGTAAATGAACTCTGTTATGTTAGTATTAACATTAATTTTCTGCACAAACTTGCCTAAAGCACAGCTGAAGCAGGTCTAGTAAGGGGAATTATTTCTGCACCTTACATTAATTTTTCAGTGTACTTAAATTAAAAAAAAAAAAAAAAGGAAATAAAAAAAGGTATTTTTTAACCATCATTCTTTTGTTACTCAGCCACCTATGTTGTTCACTACCAGGCACTTTGCAATACTGAAGTATAAAAGGGCTTGTAAAAGATGCTCCTCGCTCAGACACTCCTGAGAGCCAAGAGAATTAGGATTGTTTCACTAGTCATTCATTTTCAAAACAACAAGCCTCCTGTTTTCTCTCCTCTTTCAACATGCTGGCTAGATAATGTGCAATAGAAGGTCACAAGCGCTCCCCCTTTGGCCATCCTTTGCTCAGCATCATCAGTTTCCTCTTTCCAGCTTACAGTAGAAAGGATGTTAGAAGTCTGTGAGCCGTAATTACTCCATCCAGAATACAGCAACAGCTACTTTTTGCTCATTTTCTTAGCAAGGCGACACTAAAAGAACAGCAAGGAGTCTTGAAGCAGTTCCTGCGGACCCTGTGTGTTTCAATCAACTCACAGAGAGGTTTGTTTCCCTTTATAACATCCTACTCTACTGGAACAGGTTTTCAGCACTGAAGGAACACCTGAGCCTCAAACCTGCACAATGTGAACAATTTAAATGAAAATTACGGATGTGAGTAGGCATCCAGCACAGGATAAAATTGTTTTGCTCATCAAAACTCTGCCTGACACACACCTAGTTGTGTCTTCCTGCTCTAGGGGCAAAGCTCTTTCTTGCTAATCCTGCAGCATCAGATCAGCTAATAGGAAAGTTAGATATAGTCTGTCCTTTTAACCAACAGCATTGCTGTGCAAAATTTCATTGGTAACACTTGAAGAAATGCAGATAAGTCTATGGGGGTTTTAACAGTTGCCATGAAGAGAAAAATACCATTAGACTAGGGTTGTATTTATGTTGATTAAAACAACCCTTCAAATCAAGACTGAGTTTAGAAAACTGGTGGATAGAAAATGTCAATGCAACAAGTTTTTATCCAGTTTAGACTGTGGCCACAAGTTTTTACAAGCATATCAAGTTAATGACAGAACACACCATCCGGAAACCTGGGATTCTTCACATAGTTCAGGTGCATAAGCCATAAGGTTTAAAAACATATAAACATACTTGTCCAAATCACTTCTTAATTTCTTATCTCAAGTTGTATTGGTGGTTATCTAAGTCAGAAGAAACAAAAATAGAAAAGCTCAATGGATTCATACCAGAAAGAAACAGTTCCTCCACTTCAGGCCTGAAATCTATCCTGAATCAGTACCAAAGAATAACATAAATCTTCCTATACTCAAGAGCAGAGTGGAAGCAGCTTCTCTGTACCTCCTCCCAGGAGGAGAAGTTAAAGCCATGATCTGACTGGCTCATGGTCAAAGAAAAAGCTTCAGTAGTTGACTTTATTTTATTTCCTCTCTGAATGCTACTGCCTCAATACCATAGATGACCAATGTGCCCTCCACTGACCATACACATAGCACCATACCCAGCAAGAGTCTGCATCTAATCCAGGTACACAAACTTCTGGCCTTTACTGGTTGGACTCCATAGGTAAACCCCAAAGGTAAGAGCTTAAACATTGTATCTGCCAGACTAGGCAAATCAACTGAGAGGAGCTGGAGAATATTTCCAGAATGGATCCAATACCCCCAAAGTGTTTCTAAAACACTCTCTCTAGAAATTCTGGGACAGCTGTATTTTCCTCCTATTTCACATTTTAAGCTTGTTCTCCAGCTGTGTGGAGAATTTGAGCAAACCAGTCAGAGGGTTTTCCACCAGTATTAAGCTCATGTTGAACAAAGTAACAAAGTTTTCTCTCATTTGTCTAATACTTTTTTAAGATTTGTGGTTCCAGAAAGGCTGTAGGTGCAAAGCAAATGCAGATTTAGAAGAACAACTTGTAATATCTTAACACACCAGATTTCCAAGGTCAGGAAGCCTTCCCTCCAGATGACAGCATTACCACTCCAGTGTCACATGCCCCTCTCTGCTTGATCAAAATCAGTGATATTTACAGGACCAAAAAGAAATACCACAGCAGCCTAGGGAGAGATGCTTCCTTTATGTTAGTAGAAGCCAATACTGTGGGAACCGCTGCCGACAAAATAAATAAATAAATAGAGTATCAAAATATGTTCTAATGGTAAGTAGTATTCTTGCACATGAAGAACATCCTCCCCTGTAGGCAGGAGCAACAGAAGAATAATTTGAACAATTACATCAAAGGTTAAAGATACCAGAATAAAATGCAGATAACCAAATGGGAAAACAGAATAGGATGCACAACAGCTGTGAACTCTCCCTTCAGCGACTGTGGATCTCTTCAATTACTCTGCACATTTCTGGCAAAGCAAAAAGCTGCACTGATAATAACTGATTACTGTGAGCTGCCCTGCTGGGGGTAAAAAAGGACACTTACATATACCTGCCACCTTCCACAAATCCCCGCTATAATAAACCAATAGTCACCTGTTAGAAGTGTCTGTTGATCAGGGCAGTTACAGCTTGACCAAACACTCTTAAGTGTTTTCCACTTGACAGGCAAGAGACTGTTAGGGTGTTAGACAGTGCTCCATACACCAACCCTGTTTGTTCATGCCACTCTGTGGCTCTTAGTTTAGCTATTAGAAAATGCAACCCTACACACACGCACACAAAATCATACAGATGTAGGGTACCTGGAATCTTCCTACTACACAGAATAACAAGTAGAATGGCAGGTCTGTATCTGTATGCCCTGCATATCTGCATATCTATTTAAAGCTCATCCATTTTTTCCTTGTTCAATTTGGAAAAGATCTGCAGCCCCTTGCTCAGACACAGGGGTTTCAGTCTTGGCAGGTATCTCAGGGCTCTCTCTGCTCTAGCTCATTGCCTCTGTGCTGGCAGCATGCAGTCGCTCTGTGCGGCTGTTTTTTCCCCACCGTTTGTCAGTACATGCGCTCTGGGCTTCCCACTGCCATCTGGCAATCAGTATGAGATCACAGCACCAGATCCCAAGAGAAAGGCACCACAAGACAAGGTCACAGATAAAACAATATCAGAATACACAAACCTTTGTGTAGCTGTACCACACACTGTTTGGCATTCCTGTGACCCATTTTTTTTTTTTTTTTTTTTTTTTTTACCTTTCTGTAACAATTCAATCAGATTTTGCTACAGTAGATAAGCATGAAATGATTTTTTTACAGTTGTTTACTGATACTGCAAAACCGTACGGCTCAGAAATTCTTGTTGGTCCTAATGCTACTCAGTTAATTTCTGTTTTATCTTTGGCAGGTGATTTCCTTTAGCATCAAAACTGAGTTGCAATAGAGTCTTTTCCTTTATTCAGAAATCATATTGCTGATGTCTCCTTATAATGCAATATGGAGCATTTCTTCCAATACGTAGAGGATATTAAATCTCTTAGCATTTGCACTAAAGATTTGTCATGCTCACTGCACATTTTGCACAGAATTACAAAATCATTCCATTTGGACAGTTTCTCTGGGCACTGTTTTGTGTGGATGGATAGGTTAAAAATTTTGAGTAACGATAAAACTGGCAAACTAATTTGTGTTATCCTCAGTTTGCACCAATCTGGCATAGTCACCAGGAAGATGGAGCAGCTGAGTGTCAGGCTTCCTGTACCTGACTAGGTCATGAGACAATTAAACCACCAGAAGGCTGGGCTGATCACTTTAAGTTACAGACAAAGGTGTACATTTATTTATTTATTTATTAGAAACATGACCTCTTATCTAGCTTCTCATATATTTCATCTCATCTTTTCTTTAATCAAAGCTAGAAGGGGAAAAACACAAAACCACAACTCACAACTTAAGATTTTTCTCATTGGTTTCGAGCAGCTATTTTGTTGCTTTAAATGTGATGACTTTCTCATTAGCAGAAGTCCAATATACTAATGTAATTGCTATAAAATTCAGCATTGAAAGAAGTAAAGTTTCTTTGCCATGTGCAACACATTCAGAATTACTCACAATATCCAGATTTCTTGTCTGAGGCAAGTTTTTTCTTCTAGTAAATTTTCAGTGAAGCTCCGTGCAGCTTATTCCATAAATAAAATTGATCTGTCCACTTTTTAGCTAGTGTAATGAATGGCAAATTCAGATGAGAAAGCCAAGGCTTTTTAAACATGTCAAGCAATTTCTCACCTAAATGTTGTATAGTCATGAAAGCTATTACTGTACCATATGGATGAAATGTTTTTTGGTTGAATAGATTTTTCTTATATTCAGTAGTCATATTCAATTCTTAGTTCACTGGACCTCCAGGGATATCAGGTCCTTCATTGGGGTAAACACATGTGGTTCAGACACTCTTTAGAATATATATGTTTCCTTGTAGTCTTCATTACTGCTTAATTATAAAAGACTTTATAAATACTTTTAGTATCTCTGCAATTTCAGGCACACATTCACTTTCAGAGCTGAGAATAAACTTTTTCTTTTATCTTTATTTTTGAAAGGGACCAACTCAAAACAAACCAGGAAAGATTGTATAACCAAATAGACACATCTGACAAAAACAGAAAAAAAGTGAAACCTCAAGATGCAAATTCTAGGTAAGCCACTTCAACCGTAAAGACATTCAGAGTCCTAATATGGTCTAGAAGTCTTTGCTAGAAATTGAAGCTATATCAAAACTTGAATGAAGCCAGCAAACACCTGAGTATGCTTCTCTGAATTATCCTCAGTACTGAGACAGATCCTCCTGTGTTCATTTAATTCAGATAGTGCAACATCATTAGTGTAAATCATGATCCACATAGGCACATAGGGTATCATTTGCGTGGTAGGAGTTACGGTTAAAAACAAAAGTCTGAGAAATGGAGAGGGAGAGTGGTTTTGCCTGATAATGTTATCATATGTTTTCACCACTGCCACAGAGTTTGTCCAGTATATCATACAAGATGATGAAGCTACAAGGACTCCCTGCAGCCAAGAGCTGGCAACAGTAATTTATGCAGAACCTCAAGAGTAATGGGTTTCATGTTACTTTTTATTTCCCTGGGAAAATAACCAAGATTTACCATATATGTATTTTAATATGTTTAACATATTTTACCACAAAACAGATATTTATAAAAATATTTCCCTCCATGCAGTATTCAGTTTAATATAACTTTGACCTTAATCAAACGTGGGGCTGGAGTCAAAGAAGAGGCAAGGTATTTCATACCACACAATCAAGTGTGTAAGCAATATAATTTAGCACTTGGCTACTAGGGACAAACAGGTATAGCTTAACATGGCTTTCATCGATGTGCTGATGCAGGTAGAAGGACTCTCTTGGTGGGAAGGACAGTTGGGAAAACTAAGTCAAAGGAGGAAAATGAGATAAGTGAAATAAATCAAAAAAAGAAATATACTTGAAGACTGACAGCTTTCAGCCTTGTAGCAACATAAAATAACAAACACAACCAATACACCCTTTCATTCAGTCAGCAGTGTCATTCTCCCTGAGGCTAAAAGGCAACAATTTTCACACATGTAAAGGCATTTAGATGTCTAAAATCATTTTCACACTCAGAGAGAGCTGGGAGCTCAGATAAGGTACTTTGTGAGACCACTATAAGGCTCTCAAACTTCTCTTTCATTGGGCATCGGAACTTGTCTCAACAGCGCCGTACTGATTTTGCTAGTACTCAGATACTTTATCTAGGTAGTAAACAGTAGTAAAGCATCTGTTTTCATGGGAAATACAATTTGCAGTTTAGATTTTCCAAACTAGATTTATGACGTTAAAGAGCAGACAATGTTTAGCATTCTGATTTTTTTATTTTTTTTTAAAGTGTCATCCTATCATGGGCAGTTTTTCCCTTCCCATTACTTCCAAGACACTTTATGCTCATATCTCAAGGAAGAACTCTCTAGAATCAAAAGATTATGCTAGAGTCTTACTTCTCATAAAACTACAGAATCATTTACATTGGAAAAGTCCTTCAAGATCATGAAGTCCAGCCATCAGCCTGACCTACCAAGTCCCATCACTATACTATGTCCCTTAGTGCCACATTCACACATTTCTTAGATACATCCAGGGATGACTCCACTACTTCTTCCTAATGTCCATTCTAAACCTCCCCTGGTCCAACTTCAGACCATTTCCTTACATCCTATGACTTATCACCTGAGAAAAGAGACCAGCACCCTCCTTCCTGCAACATCCTTTCAGGTTGTTCATGCCCTGGAGGAACACGAAAAGATTCTTGCCACCACAGTCACAGAGGAAGCTTTGCAAGCATTTGTTCAGCACATCCTCCTGGGATGACTTGAATTTTTATTTTTATTTTTAAAATAATCACATGGTTTTTTACACCTGATGCAGCTTTTTTTTTTTTTTCCTTTTTTTTTTTTCCCCTCCTTCTTTTTTCCCCAAGCGGTGGCAGTTCTCCAAGACTGTATTTTTCAGGCTACATCACATAGCTGTAGAAGAGCAAAGTGCCTAGCTGACAGTCTCACACATAGCCTTCACCTGGACTTCCAAGGATATATAAAAACGTGGACACTTCTCTCCCTACATCTTTAGTATTAAAATAGTGCAAATTAAAATGAATATATATATATATGATTTAGTATAAACATAGTATAAAATGCATGCCCCAATACAGCACAACTGGATTGTCTTCTGACATTTTTGTATCATTATTATTGTTATATCAAATAAATAGGCAATGTTACTCAATTGACAGGAAATACATCTTTGCATTTGTCAGTTGTATTCCCCAAAGGAGCACAGAACTCACAGGTTTCCATTTCACATCAGGAGATAATCAAGCAATTAAGACATTCAAAGAAAAAGGGTAGGGAAGAGTGGAAAGGAAAGTTTTATTCTCATTGGTCTTTTAAAAAAATAAAAGCAAATAATATAAAATGCACAATGACAGATGCACTGTGTCAGATTCTGCTGAAGAAAGATGGAAGCTGGAGCTAGTCATGTTGTCAACACCATTAAAAAAAATTACAAGCAAGCACTAACATCTGCAAAAGTGTTTGTTCTCTGTAGTGAGAAATTATCTATCAATCTCCTTGTGATGTTTTCTTCTATGGTATTGACTCGTTATCCTTCCATATTTTACTCAATGCTTTGGTGTGTGTGTGTATGTATACATATAAATCAATGCATATATGTCCCTGAATAAATTTCTCTAAAACAGATAGGAGGTTTTTGTATTTGCTATTTTCTGTGAAACAGAAACTCACCTGTTAACTTCATGCTTGCAAGTTTATGTGATAGACCAAGAGCCATTCAGCATGGAATCTACTGCCAATTAATACTGCAGTCCTAGTAGCTACAAAAATATGGATGTAAGCATTAATTTGATCTGTTTACTGATATGAAACCCATTTTTATGTAACCATGAGCATAGAAATATGGATTTGTTCATGAATTATGTTTTCACTGTGAAATCTGAAGTCATAGTTTTCATACTGGAACAAATTATGATGTTAAATAGCAAGAGCAGCTCTTCTGTATTTAGAAAAATCAAAGAACAGACTATTACAAGGTGGGAATAGTATCCTTGGTTTATCCTTATATTTACAGTATTTAGATATCACACTTAATATCCTAAGTCTCAAAGTACTAAACATTCCTTATTAGAAAATAGATTAAAGCCATTTCCAAAACCAGATGACACTTGAATATAAGTATTTCATGCAAATAAGCTTTTCTGCTTTAACACTGTGATCAGGGAGATAAACACTAATGTTAGGCCTTAATCTTAGAAATGAACAAGAAAAATAAACCAGAAATGAAAGAAAAAAAAAAAAAAAAGTAATAGGAAATAATCAAAATATTTTGTTTTGTTGACCATTACGAAGTATGTATCCTTTATCATGTCTCTTCAGGATTTAAAGTATATGAAAAATGAATAGTTCATTATTTAATGTGAAAAATGTAACAAGTTTCTGTTAACAGGCTGAAAATAGAATTAGGACAGACTCTACATCACTAGTTGATGCAGGTAACATAAAAAGTGACAAAGCGTGAGGGAAATTGGTCAGTAGCTACATCCATTTCTTTGCTTCTGCATAACACATAACATGACCACCTCTGGACAGCAGTAGCTGCTTGGGAACACGTGCAGACTAAAGGCTGTTTGGACACAGTAGCTATATCCATACTCTTACCCTAGAAGTGATCTTTTGTGTGCTGGGCTAAAACATGATGCCAAGATAAAAATCCAGTTTTTATAACTGCCTGCAAAAGATGTTGTGTGGTCATCAGAAACACTAGTGAGGATCTACCACCCACTGCTATCCCTGGAAGAGCAAAGCTAAAACCCAAGTAGTGTGCTCCACTTATTGCTCTCACCCTGGACAAATTATATATAAAAACCACAATTTTTAAAGTGCCACGTAGAAAACTCCATTTAGTGCCCCTGAAAACAACTGAAAACATTCCTTCTTCTGGATGTTCCCAGGAATCCCTTTCTTCCTCAACTCCTCTCTGGCCTGTCTCACAATGCAATACCATGACCAAAAGCCCCAAATCCAAAGTTTTTCCAGGACAGACCCATTCACCGATGATGTTATGAGATCAAGTTCTTGTCCTCTCTTTAGAGCAAAACAGTATCTCAACTCAGAGTAACACCTACAGAGGCTTATCATTCAGTAAGGGTCTAGAATTAGCTGTCTCTGCAGTTTCTCAAGAGGCAGAAGCAATGAAATATTAACATGTTTTGTTGCAGCACTGGGCTCAGAAGTCAGCATCTATCCACAATCATCGTGTTCTGCCCAAGCAAATGCAAAAAAAAAACAAAAAACAAACAAACAAACAAACAAACACACAAAAAAAACCACCAGAAAACATTTAAGAATTCTGATATTCAAAGAACTTATGAAAGACTAAAATGTTTGTGACTAAGCAGGAATGTCAAGACATTTCCCTTTCTGATGGCCAGCTGCAAAGAAGCCTTTAATTAGCTTATTTCTTCTAAATTAAAGTCATCTTCTTGCAAATACCACTTTCTTTTAAATGACCCCAAAATCAAACCTCAAAGAGCTGGTCCTCAGTTGGTCCTTGTCTAAATAAAAAAAAGGACAGGAAAATAAATAAATAAATGAACAAACAAAAAAACTAAACACCTCATTTACTGCTTCATTTTACAAAGCATCTGACTTTTATAAACATAACTCTGGATGACAACTATTTAATCTTTGTCAATCCCTCTTCTGTTACAATTAATCTTCACAGATTATCACCTTTTTCCTTCTCTTTCCATTGTGTAGAAAATCATGCTACCAGATGCAACAAGTTGACACCTCTGCCTGTAGCCATAAACAACACTTTGATTTCCATCAAGTTCTCACTAGAAAAAAGGGACAGACTATTCAATGTTAGAATATAAGTGGAAAAGACTAGTAGCTAACAAAGCCATACAACATTTGCTATATAAATTTGAGCTATATAAATTTTGCACTCTACCAGCTTCCGCAAGGAAGCCCTATAATCTGGTAGTAAATCACAGACAACGTAGCACAGTGCACTGCAAAAAAATAAACAGCTATTTGCAGCCCAAGGTTTTACCTATTCGGAGCACTTACCCACATTACGTGTCCCTATGTGACTTCCCCCTTCGTTTATATGAAGTCATTTTGATCTTGCTGACCAAGTAGCGCACACGGTAAGCAGGCAACTCAATTATCATGCCCTGAAAATCATGTTCTTTAACAAGTCATATCCAAAAGCAGCACAGGGGAGAGGAAAGGGGTAAATGTTTTTCTATTTTCTGATTATGGTTTTGTTTGTTTGTTTGTTTATTTATTTTCTTCCTGATCCTTTCCAAGAATTAGAAAGGCCCTGAAATCATAAAGTAGTTGGAGGAAAGTAAACTGTTTTCTTGGTTTCAGAGCCAGAGATCAGTTGAACATCACTCACTTTTCTGCAGTGAACCTCTACTTTCAGAGCAAGAATTTCAGTTCTGTAAGCCTAGAAAATCTTTAGCCAAATTTACAGTTAGGAAGGAAAAATAAGAAAAGAGAAAACATAGTAAGTGTTCATCCTCAAGATGGAAACTATCATGTTTCATCTTTCTATCTGAATGCCATTTTTAAGCCTGCATAACAAAGTCTGTCCTGCTGAGAATCTTTTGCTCCTCAAGGAATTGCAAAGGAATAGATTCAAAATTCATAAACACATCAGGGCTTATTTTCACACTCTCCATGCTACAAAAGCTAGTACAGATTGATAGATAATACTGTGATGGAGAGAAATGTCTATGAAGTCAAGAAAACGCCCAGAAATGTGCGTGAAGGGCTCAATAACATAGTAATGTATTATAGCCAGTACACAGTTCCTCAGAGATCATATGTAGCTGACAAAAGTTATAGCAGCTTTATCTAATCAAAGCTAAGGCTGAGGCAGAATCTGAGGATCAGCTGCTGGCTTTCTGGATGGCTACTTTGTTGTTCCTAGCAAAAATCAGATGCATCAGAAAACAAACCCCACCAGATGTAAAATCAAGAAAGAAATCATTTAAAAATACACTGAATAATACACTGAATAAAGCATTAGGGCATTTTTGAGGTTTGCTTATGTTCATAAATCTTCTAGGAAGAAATACACCTGCTTTCTACAGATCAAAATATCAATGAAATAATCAGTAAAATCCAGTAATACAATTGATCTATGCAGTTATTTACTATACAACTAACGCTAATAAGAACTGCAATATAATATGGGTAATGCTAATGCAATTCCAAGTTTTGGTGTTTACTTTCTCCCAGATAACTTTTAACTCTCCTTACTCACTGCTGAAGTCCAAAGCCCTGAGAGGAGCCTTCTCCTGATGTAAAAAATAAAAAGAAAAAAAAAAAAGAAAAAAAAAGGCAAAGAAAAAGCACATTTCTGCCTAAAAAGGGTTATTTTTAGTGTAGACATTTGATTACAATTTTAAATGAAAACTAGCATGACATAATTTTTCCTTACCAGCAAGCAACAGAAATGAAACATTCACAAAAGTGAAATCTAACAGCTGATTTTTATGCCCCTGATCAATCCACCTTGAAAGATGTTCTACATTACTTACCATGAGCAACGAGTGTATGATAGCCTAGAATATTGGCACGTTTTTCAGAGACTTCTCTGCACCTGTGGACCTGTGCCCAGTTTTAAATTGTCTAGCATCCCAATTACAAGGGTACCAAGTACTGTAATCAAGGAGATCTTACTATGCAATTTAATCATTTAAAGCTGAGCCTGCTTCCCTGACTGTAGTTAGTTTCCGTAAGTCCCGTGACAGTGCCAGAAATGTATGTCATGCAATCAGTTCTGGATATTCCATATTTTTTTCAGGGGTATTTCTTAAACTGCTATTTCATGTGTTATTGCTACTGCCACATACTGAGTCAGCCATAGTTAACCCTGCAAACACCCTCTTCAGGCATGGACAGAAGTTATTTGTTCTCATTCATTCATTAAGCAGTAATGAATTATTTTATCTACATTTCCTTCTGATATCATCAAGGTCCTAAATGAGTTACCTCCTACTTCATATTCTTTGTAGAATGAGTGGATCTGAAGGTATCATTGTTAGATCTCTTTCTCTTCCTTGCAGACATGGAGTCTCCCATATTCCAGTCCCATCCCCTGTAGCATGCTGCTTCTGCAAGACCTGTTCCACAACCCAAGCCTGAACTGTTTGTCTCCAGCTAATAGAGACAAAGGAAAAGACCACCAGCACAATGATACCAGTCACCCAAAGGACGCTAGCTGAGGAGAATGGTTCTTTGGCTAAGAGAGACCTGGGGGTGGGGTGGGGGGGTGTGCTGTGCTGGGGATGCAGAGAAAGAGAGAAAGAAGCTGTACCACAGTGCCCTGAGAAAAGACCTTTTCTACTTTTCAGTACAGCACAGGGCAATTTGGCAGCCTTCTCTCACCTTAGACTAAGGGTTAAAAAATGTCATTGGGATCATAATAGGTTTTGTGTAAGAAGTTAATAAAATACATTTCACACTGATTCTCACCCAGCAGTATAGTTCATGCATGGTCTATTGGTCTAGCTGCTCTAGGGATGCCTAAACAACCTTACAAAGATTGTAAGTCTTACTGTATCTCATCCTCTGCAAAGCTATAGGATTTGCAGTCTCTGTGTGAGAAATCATAGTCAAGACAACATATCTGTAAGGATCAGGTCAATCATGTAACAGTTATTCTGCAGGTATTTGCCAGTCCTCTCTGTGTTAGAGCGTCCCTTGTGCTTGAACATAAATGACTGGCAACAACCCAGAGCTGCTACAATACGGGGTAAGTATGGACATGTAGCTGAATCCGGCCTGAGTGAGGAAATAAAAACAGTTTCTGATCTACCTGTGTACATACATATGTATCTGTAGCTGCTATAGGATAGCCTTGGGTGGGACATCTATGCCAAGCAATACACTATCAATAAACATTACATGTACTGAGGCAAATCTATACAGAGATCATAGATTTGGAAGGAAGATGTTACCTTACTGGATCTGGTGCAGCTTCTGCTTTATACAGCAGTGATGAATTCAAAGAGCAAAAATTGTAGTATTTCCAGATGTAGTGCTGCTATGCATGGAGCTCAGATGCTTGCAGGATCATCGCTTAGATGCTTACTGCCCAGCAGCAGCTGCCTTGGCTCCTCGCAACTTCTTGTCTGCTGTGCGTTTTATTCCCCTGAGCAAATGACAAACAGAAGCAGGTGCACCACTACCAGTTCTGATGCTAGCACCCAAGGCAGAAGTATCTGACAGGGCATATTTGATGCTCTCTCTTTCCTCAGGCCGGGTGATGTGGTCATGGCCTCCCGCACCAACGTCATGACACTGCTACGACTGCTGGGGGAAAACTGTGTTGAAAGAGGGAACTAGCTTTTCAGTTCTGTTTCTCCTTTTGTATGGTGTAACAAAGATGAAGGTTGACACTGCGATATCACTGCTTTCTCCATGTAATCTTGACACTGATTTTTAAAGTAACATTTTTATGGAGGGAGAAACTGTGGAAGTTTCCCACAGCCCTGAGACAATACTCAGAAAAGGAAAATACAAGTCTTTTGTTTCACCAGACAGTTGTTTCAGCCTCTTACACTGCAGTAAAACTTCTCTACATTTGGGGATAAGCTGCTGGGTTTAGCAATACCCTGTCTCTGCTTGTAGCTGCCCTTGTAGGCATCTTTCTACATGCAATGATGATGTTCAATCCCCTACAGTCCTAACAAAATGGGAACAGTTTCTCCTGTATATGGCATCCCCTGCAGGTTACAGAAGTCAGAGCGAAGCTAATAATGTGGCTCTTGGGTGACCAGCACCAGCACTGACTGCAGGGTGAAGAGAAAACCCTTAGAGGAAAAGATGAAAGAGGGACAACGGAAAAATTAAGGTCACAGACACATTTAAAGAAGTGTTAGATGGCTACTGCATTCACAAGTCGCACTCATTGATTGCGACAGAAGGGACATCAAGACACATCATGCCCTTGGTAGCAGCACTTGTTTTGAGAGCAGCAGGACTAACAAAGCCAAGGTTCCTATGGATGTGTGCTTCATGTCTGAATTTCCTGATGTGCAAAAGCTTTCCCCGCAGTTGGGGCATTTATAAATGCCTGCATTTTCTGCTACCCTAATACTTAGTTTAGGGTCAACACCACCTGTCCTCTCTCTGAGCTCTCTACCCAAAATACATATTTTCACATAACTCATAAGAAATATATATATTTATAACCCTGCAGCTGGCTTGAAATTGCTCAACAGAATTAATAAGGGGAAGATGTAAAAAAAGTGAAGTACGTCAACACAAGGTACATTTCCTCAGGAAACCAGTGTCAACAAATCAAAAGGACTAATGATCACCAAGTTCTACAAAATCCCTTTCAGAGATTCCTAAATATTCATTTTGCAGATGGGAAACTGAAGCAAATGTATTCTCAAGGCTACAGAATACTAATCACTGTCAGGAATAAAAGTTGGAAATTACTACCTCCAAACTTGTTTTTCTCTACTACTCTGTTGACAACAACTAGGGTTAAAACTCTATCCACTTCGGGAGACCACTAAGGTCACTATTAATCAAAGTCTCCTGGCATTTTCATATACCTGGAAGATTTTACCCTGATTTCCAGGAGGCCAGAGTTTTCTGTTAGATTTAATAAGGAACAAAGGCCAGACAATAACTGAGTTTACTGAAGAAAATATTTTGAAACTGTTTTCAAAAGGGATCTTCTTACTTCTACAAAGGAAGGAGTCATCTAAGAAGGCACTACTCCATGCTAGTACATCAACTCTTTAAGCTTTCTCTAGACTCCACCAGCTCCCTTCAAAAATTTATTTCTCTTTTTTCACTCATATTTGCCTGGAATTTTCACTTTCTCTGTGTTATTGATCTTTCTTATGTTACTTGACTTTTAACATGCATTATATCATACTGAAAGCAATAGCCTTTAATATAAGTTATACTATTTAACATTTCTAAAATGTGTAGAAATCACACCACAAACAGAAATGCTCTGCAGAGGAATATGGCAGCATGCTCTTGGTCTTGGCAAGATTTCCTTATGCTTATCATCAGCCATATAAAGGAATACTGTCAGTGAGTAATATAGGACACACAAGGAATTCAGCCTGTGTTTGCAGATATGTATTCATGTGCACAATACATATATTGAAGAAGTCATTCAGCAGATCAATTGCATTTAAGATGTTAGAGGAAAATTTTTCATCTTTCATCAAGGATCTGATTTTTTTTTTTTTTTTTTTTTTTTTTGCTGTATTGCAAAGCATTGCCTTTTGCAGCACCATGTGGTGCTGGGCAGAATTTTTCTTGGGTGAAGAAAACATTTTAAAACAGACAACTTAGAGCTTTAGAAGTTTGCTACAGAGCTCTCCATGGCTTTATGCATTTATTCATTCAAGTGCTGCAGGCCCAACACCCTTTCTCCTTCCGAAGGAATGTATTGGGAGCTTTGGTTTACATCACACAGACAACAGCGCAACAACAGTGTGGCCTGCAGACCTGCCCTGTGCCAATGAACAAAGCAGCCATCAAACCTGCTAATTGGGCAAGCCTCCAACATGGTTCAAACTGTGCAGAACCCTAAAAGCAGCAGCAATAGCTTTTGCATCATCAAATCCTTTCCAAATAACACATAGTGACTGGAAAGGAGCATGATCCATGCAGATCAGCCACAGCTCTTTGGACTTTTTAACCTGCTGTTTTGCTCAATCTCAGCCACATAATAAAACCCTTCCACACCAAACCCAGGATTCCCCTGGCACAGCCCCAAACAGCCAAGCTACTACCTTCCCTTCAAATAGGCAGATGTACCTACTGTAGCATTTTCAGCTACGTTGCAACGATAAAGGAAGGAGAGGAGAGAGGCTAGTCAGATGCATTGCTAATGTGTGATGGGAAGAGGTCTGGGAGGGAGCAAAGAGCAATTTGACAGCACTGCACACACAGTTCAGTTTTCTATGTTCCTGCCTCCAGCACTGCTAAAATCAGACAGGAAGGGAAAAACAGCTCTCCCAACCTGTCACCTCAATCACCTCCAGCATCAGGTCAGAACATGCTCAGAGCCTTCCCTCCCTGCATGATGCCTCTCATTTCCTTATGATCACTTGTCTCCTGACCTGAACTACCACAGGCTAGCTCACCTTTCTTACCCTGTAGTATTGTCATTGTGCTGTGATGTAGTGTACAACATGCAACCAAAAGACAATCTCTGCCAAGGGAGACTGCCAAAGGATGATTTCCTTTAGGAAAGATCTGCATTACTACATGTTAACAGGTGAGATCAAAGGGAGGTATTTTGCTTATGAAGCAGGACATGTGCAGGTGCTCTGTGGTGCTCACCTCCTTGGGTGAGTACATTTTACAGGCTCATACGAGCAGCTACAGAACAGCCTCCTCCTCCTACAGCATGCTGTACCTGAGGATAGATTTTACCAATGATGGTGTCCACTAAGGAATATGGGAGGGAGCCAGATGGACAGGAGGAAAAAGGAAATAGGGATCTCCCACCTCTGGTGTAATGCCTGCTTTCTATGTAACACTTGTGACCATGGCTGTCTATACTTTGGATGACTTTCAAATGGGATGGCTCTGCTAGAGCCACTCTGCCAGGTTGTTTGCTGCATCATAGCTACAAACATGCATTACAGAGCCAGAAAGTAGAGGAGCAGTCATCCTGCGGAGAACAGACACAACAAAAGGCAGAAGAGGATGCCTTTGGTAAGTGTTAGGAAAAAAAGGAGGAAAGTTGAGTAGGAGGAGGACATACACAACATTGTTCTCTTCATGAAAAACATTAAGTGAAAGAGAAAATGCTCAATACAGCAGTAAGAGAAAATATAGATACTGTCAAAACAATGTTCTCTAGCTAACACAGTGACATATTCACATCAGGAAGGATGCTCTGAGGCCTAGGGCCCTGAGCTAAGAACCAAGACACCTTGGATCAGCTGCCAGCTCTGCCACTGCCAGATTTCCCCTCCAACCTCCTGACTGGAACTTCCCTTTACCCTGCCTTGAGTTATGCAGCTGCAAAACATCCTCCTCTCCTCAGCCTCACACTTCTGGCAGAGAGCATTTTGTCGAAGAACCGGCTCTGGACACTTGAGGACTGACTCGCACAGCACCACACCAGCACCACCAGAGGAGCAGCAGCAGGATGCTGCAGGCCGTGCCCACGCCTTGCCTTCATCACTCACCCACAGGCATGTCCTCCAGGCCAGCTGTGGGACAGCTCCACTGTGTTTCACAAGTGGAAAACTGCAGGCCTACCACAAGCTCTGGAGTTTATTTCAGGGCCTCTCTTCTTGCTGTCTGGAAGGTCTTTGCCTTCCTTTTCCTCCAGCCACTGCACTGGACCAGGGCTGAGGTCTCATACTCCCTGTGTGGCAGATAAAACATCCTGAATAAATGAGAAATGTCCCAGGAGAGCCATGAGTCCCTCAATAGCTGTTTTCTGCACTCTGAGTCCAAGCTGTCTATCCACACAATGTGGGCACAAGAGTTGCACATGCCACAGCTTTCCATCATCTTCCAGGGTCTCTCAGCCAACAGTCACTGCACACATGTACTCAGGACATTATCACAGTATTACAACTGACCCATAGCCAGAAATGAAGGCATTACAGAGCGGGCAGAGCTCACTGCTGCGTTGCAAAGTAGCCAGCAAGGGACATGCACTTTCTGACCAAGGAAATACGTTAATGTGTGGGCCTAGCTCAGAAGCTGACTTCTTATTCTAAAGCCTTTAGCACATAGGATTTTTTTCCGCTCAGGTCCAACTTGCTACTAAAATCTATGTAGGCATCATCACCTGTTCAACAGATACAGTCTGGCCTGAATAAAGCTAGCTAGCTCCCTCATCATGCCATCGCACATCATGCAGCCACCAACTGTCTTTGTGCCATTTACCAGGCTCCTTCCAATTTCCTAAAATGCCAGGGAGTCCAGTGCCAGAAATGTTATTCCAGGTGCAGCATCACAAGTGCTAAAGAGGATGGAATAATCACTGCCTATACTTTACAAAGACGTCATCTGTCTCACTGTACTTTTTCAACACACAAGAAGTCTAGAACAGTGTTACAAAATTTATGAGACCTGGTAGATACTGGCAAGTTGTGCATGGGAGTACTACCACCCATACAGGCTTCCTCCTACACTTCTTGAATTATTATTATTATTATTATTCCACTTGGTTACTGTTTGAAGGACTTGGGCTAGTTTTCCTCTGTCAATATCCATCTCAGGCTGAACCTTTGCAGAAAATTTCAGTCAAAATGATTCAGCCATTTCTGAGAACACAAGCAGAAATGCATTATTCCAACCAATCTGAAAAGTTTTGACAGGGTCTGCTTTGGGTGGAAAAAAAAAAAAAAAAAAAAAAAAGAACACAACATTTTTCCTATCCTTGTGAAAGACTGCCAAAGTCTGTGTGAGTTACAAGCCTTCAAAATGTCACAGTTCATATATGAGAAGATAAAATCTTGCAAGGAAAATCTCTGATGGTTCTGTCTGAACTGGACATGCTTCATTTTCTTGCAAAGCTTAGTACTTCCCAGACTGCACAAGCACAGAGCAGCTGGATGCAGCTGCTATGGAGACTCAGTAGAGGCTTCAGGTGAGGGAGGGTTTGAGACATCGCTTTGGCAGAGGCTAGGATTTGAGCAAATCATCTGTGGAAACTTCTCTGTGCCTCTGTTTTCCAGGCTTGAAAAAAAAAGAAGAATAAAAAAAAAAAAGCCAAGAACTCAACAAGAGAGGAGTTCTGTGAGGAAAAGTTTGCAAGTTTGAGATGATAGGATGAAAGATAGTTAAGGATAGTTAAATATAGTTCAGAAAAGTTTATTTTTATTATACAGACCTATGAAATTCCTTAGTCACATTCTGACAGATGCAGCTGATTGTCAGACTTGGCTGGTAACAAATTCTGCTGTATCTTTTTGGTAAACAACTATCTTTTCAGACTGCTTATAGCAGCAAGAGATGAGCCCAGCTTCTATTGGAAACATAAAATGTTTATCCACCACCTGCTAGGAAGGCTTTTGTTACTTGAAATTAGTCTTTTGAGCTCTATGGAAAACAAGTATGTATTCTAAATGTATTTTCAAATAATGAAGCAGTTTTGATGCCCTAAAACACATTTTCTCCAAAATAAATAACAGGTTTTATCACTTGAATTGACTTTTAAATGATTATAAAAAGGCTCAGGATGGAACACCCTAGAGAGAATAAGTTTCTCAATTCCCAGAGAGCCAGACTATAAACCCCTTACTGCCAGTAGCAAACAGCTACTCACTTGCATAACCCTGTGAGCACTGGTATGAGCAATTCTTCACTGACATGAATTAAGCTTTCATATGTCTGCCTCAGTATGGAACAAATGGTCATCATCAGTGAATGTTTTCTTCATGGCATTCTTCAAAATGCTTCAAACATCCATCTGGAAAGATCTCTCACGCAAAAGATCACCAGAAGCCATTGTTTACTGCAGCAAGAGTTAGGTGCTCTTCTGATGGAAAAAACATTTTTTTCAATAACAGACTGCGCTGGGAATTTTGTTTTTAAAGAAACCTGAAGCCAAACCCATCACATCATACAAGCAACATATAACAACTAATAGCAAGAACTGCTGATCAGTCTTGACTTGGGCTAAAGGTGATGTGGGAAGCAGGGGAACAGGAAACCCTGAGCTGTCTACCACTAGACTCTGGAAACTGCTGTCATTTATGATGGGAGCCTGGCAGCAGAAAATCTGAAATATAAAATCCTTGTTCGCTTGTCAGTATGCTTTTATTTATCAACAACATCATCCTCACCCTTAAAACACTAGAAAGGGACTTTTTTTTTTTTTTTTTTTTTTTTTTTAGAGGACTTTATCAGCTCTAGCAGAATTCTCCCTTGCATACTGGTAGTGCTAATAAAAAGAATAGAT
Organism: Oxyura jamaicensis; assembly: GCF_011077185.1. Classification (NCBI taxonomy): domain Eukaryota; kingdom Metazoa; phylum Chordata; class Aves; order Anseriformes; family Anatidae; genus Oxyura; species Oxyura jamaicensis. The sequence goes on along the minus strand of NC_048895.1, from coordinate 45,976,022 downwards.
TTGTAGATTTTAGAGCCAAGGGAGAACATTGCTAGCAATTTTATCTGACCTAAATATATAAAATCACATCCAAATAAAATACCTTAAAAATAATACCATTAAGGTCACATAATCCTGCATTCAAAAGTCTCAAAATGGCAGTATTAAGGTTGCCAGCATGACCTTAATTCAGCAACCCTTAATTCAGCCTCCTTCTGTGTAGCATTATGTGACTGCACAGAATGGACAGGGTTTCTTAAATAGGTACCTAATCAGCATCTACTTTTGTCCTTAGAAAGCTGATATCTCCAGAGCAGCAGCGAGCACATATCACAAAAACCCAGTCCCAGAACTGCCTGTTATTTTACAGGTCATTACAAGCCCAGAGCAGAGCTTCAGTGACCCCAAGCTGCAGCGCTGACAAGGGATTCAGAAATGGTATCTCAAGGCTGAGACTGAAGAAATGAGAAATGCACAGGCCAGATATTTGGAGCTCTTTATGAAACTTGGCTGCCATTTTAAGAGTCTAAATCCAAAACTTAGAACTCCACTCTTAACCTTTTGTGCCTTCAATCCTTTACTGGTTAAAAGAACAATCAAACAAACAAACCTGCTTCTAGATGCACAGAAGACAGCTTGTGCCCAGGCAACACTATTGCTTCTCAGCAGCACTCTGATATCTACACTCCAAAAGAAAACCCATACATACTCTTTTCTGACCTCTGTGGACCACAGCAGTAATACATTCATAAATACCTACAAAGGTCACAGGGAAAGGTGATGTGCCTGCCCTCCTCTTTAACACACTGACCAGAGTATTGACATGAAGGTGAAGAGCCCTGGGTTTCAAAGTACCTTTTCCCTAAATGCATTTGATTGTGTCTTTTGGAAACATATCCATTCCATCACATCAGCATATTGTGAGCAGCTGCAGACATCAGCAACAGCCTTGCCTAATCCAAAATCTGGACACTTTGCTATCACAGTGTTTAACAGTATCCAACTCAATACAGACCAATGTGTTCTTTTCTTAAGTACTTTCAGGCACGTACTTCATATTGCACAAGGCAAATACTAAACCAGACAAAGGGAATCTGCTTTTGGGTCATTCAGCATCCCTCATTATGAACTACTCTGAAACAAAGAAGCAAGGAAGGAGAACATCATAGCCCATAAGAAGTATACAAGAGAACTCACTTGCTTAAAAGTGAGGCAAGAATCAAACTGCTATTCCTTTTTAGGCAGCTTTGACTATTTGGATATTTCCCATACAAAGTTAACTTGCTACAGCATTCCCCAAAAACACATCTCTACTGCACAGCACTGTGACATGCAGAGACACCCAAGCCAGCAAGTCTGCAATTTTCAAATGTGAAAAACAAACAGCAAACACAAACAAGGAATGCCAATTTTCTTCTTGATACAGATGCTGATAAAGCTTCTGGCAGACACCTTTCCCAAGTCTGGAAGCTGTGAGGAAGTACCATCCTTCAACTCCATCCAGCTCTCATGGACTATACAGGTCAAAATAATTTGTTCAACCACAGAGAGAGCTACACCAGTGCTGTCACAGAGCTGTGAGAAGACTTTTTGCTCTGCAGCCTGGTTTCTGACTGCATGTTCACGCAACCTAATCCTCCAGCTGTTGTGCTGAGGAGGATCGGATCTGTGAAGGCTTTGCAGGCCCTGGACAGGTAATTCCTGAGGTAATTCTGAAAGCAAAATAAAGTGACAGTCTGCTTCCTGATCCGCTTTTCTAGGAAAATTACACTTTACGGTCAATTCTGTCCTTACACAGTGACTATAAAATTAACTTATTAGCTGACTCAACTCCATTTTGTGTGAAGGATTGAGAAGGATTGCCTCCAGCCCTTGTCCCCTTAACTCTAATTATCAAGTGTATACTAGATTAAATTCAGAATGAAGTAGCCGGGTCAAGCAATCTACTTAAAGTTTAATGGAAGTTAATGATTCATTGATCAAACTCATTTATGTCTAATTAAAGCTTTCCTGCATTATAAAAGACAAGGGGGAAGTTTTATAATGCACCTCGCTCCCCCTTTGCGCATGGCAGATTTGCTGCAGAACTGAATGGAAAATTCACAGCATCTGTCTTTCATGAGTACATGGTTTGGCAACAGCTCCATAGATTTAAAAGTATAATTATTTCAGATGACTTCACCAAGTGGATGGGGTTTACACAATGCTGCCAAATACAATACCCATATCCAGCTGCACACAGCCAGATTGTGAACTGAGCTTGTATGCACAAGCACCAGCTCACAATAATGAAGCTCAGGGAGCACAATAATAACCAGACCTGCGTCCAGATCTCAAGCAGTAGCTTCACTGGAGCAAGGCAGCAGTGACGTGGAGCCCAAGGCAGGGAGGCTTTCAATTGTGTGTGGATTCACTTCACGTGCTGCTCGTACTCGAAACTGGCAAAACAGATGAGCCATCTAAAGCACAGCACAGACAGTGCTCAGTGCTCCAGCCAAATGAGAGTGACAGGCAACCCACTGCAACACTAAGAATTTATTCCTTCCTCCACTGACTGTCCCCTCTTATTAAGAAATTTCTCGACATATTCTTGTATATAAATATGCAATCACACTACAATGCCTCTATTGAGGGGCTATCCACCAGAGCATTACTTATGGCATATTTATTCAAGGTAGTATAATTAAACAGGAATACCATGGCCTACTTACATATTCATCATTCTGTTACATGATTTTAAATTTTTTACCATTCTTGTGATGAGAAAAAAAAATAAAAAAAAATACCTTTTTACAATCTCAGGCTACTGAGTACAGATTTTTTAAATCCCCTGCAGTTTGAAATGATTGGTCTTTCACATGCTAGCTAGTATTATATAATCTCTATGATACTTACTAAACTTTTTGGATGTACAGATTCTTATAATGTCATAATGGCACAAAGATGTTTGGGGAAAAAAAAATAAAAGGAAATGTTATATAATAGTTCTCCTTCTTTAGTAATCTACAGTCTTATCCTTCCCAGGTGTCCACTAAACACAGGATGAAAACAGCTGACCTCACATGCTGATGGATAGTTTATAAACAGTTCTGTGTTGGAGCAACTAACAGGCTTTCACCTGATGGAAGGATATAAGAATATGGCCTTTTTTCCTCTCATGTTCTTCTAGTTGTATAGCATTTTGCAAATCTGTATGGATGTCTAATGACAATTTGTTGACTTATTCATTCTGCTTCTTGCTCATTAAGTCCCAGTGAATGAATATTTCACCATCTTCAAAATTACATTTCTATTTTGCATTTCTGATTATGCAATATAATTTTCCTTTAAGTAATATATATGTTCACCCCTGTGAAGTTGATATGAATGGGTACTTATACATGAAATGTATACCACTTCCTAAGAAATACTTGACTTGTCCCAAAGAATCATTTTGAACCTGATCAGTTGTCATTTGTGGACTTCTAGTAGAAGGAGCTGTAAGCTTTGGTCTTTCATACTTTTTTTCGCTGTAACTCCTTCTAGCATCCTTTGCAGCCCTGGTAAATCAAAAACACGGTAACAAGCACTGCTACGTTGCAGATGAAACAAGCCAGCAGTAGCATCTCCTCACTTCCAGATTGACTTACCGTATATTTTCTTTGCTTTTTTGCAGTTTTCTTTAATAAAGCCTTAACAGATTTAACTAACAGTTGAACAGTGGCTGTTATATGGCAGTAAGATACAGCTTAATTTCTATTTTATGCTAAATTGTACAGACTCACTGTGAATATACTAAGGTCCATTCTTTTAAACTACATTGTTTGATAGCCCATTTCTGCCCAAATATTTTGTTTCTTTATCTTCAACATTTCAACATTCCAAGCCAGTCAGTTCCCAGAAGTCTATCGAGTAGTCTGCAATAATGAGGCAGCTTCTATGTTTCACAGTGGAAAGGTCATTTCCTATCTATTTCCCTGAGATCTGTTGGGAATTACTTATATTCTCATCATTTCTTTTTGCTACTTGGCCTACCTATAATTTAACTGCAATTAAATCAAATGGTAATTGCAATTTAATTTAATTGCAAATTCAATTAATTTTAAGATCTCTGAAAGACTTGATCAGGTTTGACCAACATATGGGCCCTATGGGTTTCCTGATGCAAGTTGTGATTCCAGATTGGTGATACATAAACTTTGGTGAAAAAAAAAATAAGTTCCCAATGACTTAGGCATTACCATCCAGCTGTCTTTTTATATATGCCACCATAAACACTCGAATTGTCTTGAAATTTCCAGTAACCTTGAAAGATAGGTGGGGTTTATCCTAGCTGTCATACAATCCAGGGAGAATGATGCACGTTGATACTTATAAATCTTCATCTTGTAGATCATTCCCCAGTTCTTTACAGTCTCCATCTTGCAACTTGCACATAATTCTTTAATAACGGGGAAATCTGAGAGGAATCACACAAGGACACATGACTAAGAATGAGTGAGGTTGAATCATGGTTTGTAAAGATAAAACAAGAAAGTGTAAGACATGAAATGAGTTACAACTAGCATGGAACATAAAAGGCTCCAAGAAAAAGTTCAGTGATTGCATCAGAAACACTTCTATCTTATTTATTGAATATAAAGGAAAGAATAGAAAATCTAGGTGCACAGCATATTGTGGAAGGAGAACAAATAATATGACGCAGATGAGACTGAATTACTGACCTTTCCATTCTCTTTTTCAAATGACATAATTGACATTAAAGGAGAACATGGGCCAGAATAAGGAAACATCTTAAAAAGTACAAAGGCGAGTTAGATGTTTTCAACAGAACTGGACTTGATGAAGTTCACTTTACAGCACATCAGGAGCCAACTAAAACCATCCCCAGTTATTCAGAGGACAAAAGTATCTCCAAGAAACAGAGACAAGCAAAGCAGTGCCTGTCTAAAATAACATCCTGATGTACATTATTCAAGTTAGCTCCAGTTAGCTGAATACCAGCAAGGAACAATTAAATTATTGGTTGCAATAACTGAGAAGATAAGAGTCTAATAAAAAAGCAATAATAAAACAAGGATAAGTCATATGATACCAGTTTAATTTGGTATATTTGTAAGGATTGTTGGCCTAAATTATAAGCAGAAAGGAAAATATATGACATTTATATTCTGCTTAAACTTTTTGTCACTCCTGCATTATGTTCTCATTTCAGCAAAATACAATTCAAAGGAAATATAAATACATGTATACCTAATTTTAAAAACATACTCAAACACTAATTTAGGAATTTTCAGAATCTCAAATTGAGCTTAAGAGGGATCTGGAGTGAGACCAGTGCTAGCCAGTATTTTCAATAATGACTGAAAATTAAATAGGATTATATTTAAATTATTTAGTACATTAGTTAATTTCCTCTACTGAAAAGGACTGTAAGAACTTCAGAAAGTCAAAGCCTAGAATGACTGAGAACAAGACAAACAATAATAGGAAAATTCAGGTTGGAAGGACTGGAAACTTTAGTCCAATTTCCTGCTCAAAAACCAGGTTGCTCAAAATGTTTTTCAAGACCTGACTGCTAAAGCCAAGAAGGCACTGAACAACCCGTAGTCACAACTTGCCATGGGCAACCTGTTCCACTGAGTGTCCTCACTGTAAAAAAGGTTTCCCTCAAATCTAGTATCAGTCCCTCTTAGTTCCGCTTATGTCCCTTGCCTATCATTCTTCCACCTCTGTGAAGTGTCAGGCTCATCTTCTTGACAGCCTCTTTGACAGTGTTTGGGGACAGCTGTTAGGTCCCCTGCAAACCCTCTCTTCTTCCAATTAACAGTATTCTCCTTCCCCTCACTGATCTCTCCTCCCCTCTCCCCACCCTCTTAACCTAGTAAGAAAAAACACAGGAAAAAAAGGTGTGTTTAAATCCAGGAAGAAGCAGCCAAATGTGCAAATAAAAAATGGGAAATAACTAGCTAAGCTAGTTATTTCAAATACTGACAAGCTGATGCACTATATCAATACACGTGCCATGTGAAAGACATTACTTTCCTCTGCTCAGCCCTTGTGAAGCTTCAGATGGACTCAACCCTGAGTCCAGTTCTGGGAAACCACAAAGAAAGAGAGATGGAGGTAAACAGTAGAGAGCCTAGTGGAAATAAAATGGTTCAGTGTATTTGGAAATACACTCTTCTAGGAAAGACAAATAAATGGGTTTGTTAGGGGCAGGGGATGAAGAGAGAGAGACAGAGAGAGAGAATGTTGAAGAGGGTCACGGAAACAGTAGCTCAGTAGGTAGAACTCTTCCAGTATTAAAGTGAGAAAAAAGAGCAACAACTCCCTGTGCTCACTTTGATCATGATAAATAGAAATATGCTAATGAGGGGGAAGAAAAAGTGCACAAGATAGTACGAAAGAACCCCTAACTACAAAACTAATCAGGTGGGAAATCAGGCTGCAAAGTGAGGCTGTGAATCCACATCATTGCAGCCTTTCAACCACGGGTGGAAAAATAGGTCCCAGGGTCAGCTTAGGAATAGTCAGCCTAGTGTCGTGGCAGAGAGGAGCAGGAGACAACATCTCTTAGTCCTTCCTATTCAAACACCAAACATTTCTTCACAGAATTGACTGATGCTTCAGAGAGACCATTATTCCAATACAATCTAAGCCAGAATACTGCTTTATGGAATATTTCTGAGGTTTTGATGTCATTAAAGGCAGACAAAGAAAAATTGGCTTGAAAACAGCACCTTGTATGATGCTTACATAATGTCAATATTCAGCATGAATATGTTCCCTTAGAATTTGATTGTAGTCCACAGCATCCTAATGACATTTATTTGGCTTTACTTGGCTTTATTTTTCTTGTGTTGTCTAACCTAGATTGTTAGTTGACATTATGTGGTTTATTTGATATTTATGCCTAATTGTTAGTACAGTATAGCCACATTTATTTATATATTTATTTACAGCTGGTGCTACTGGAATCTTTACAATGCATTGTCTTCCTGTTTGTTCAGAAAGCTTTATTTTATTGCATTTCCTTAAGTGCACTAACATATTATTCAGGCAAAAAAATCTTATTCTTTGCAACAATTGCTTCTTCTGTAAGATAGTGCTTTTCCTTCCAAGTCTGCAAGCTCTGGTCAGTCATTTCTCTCATCACAGTTGCTCCACTTGACTTTATATGCAAGGCATACTTGTATGCATGCTTCTGCAGATATCTACATCTTGGCACAAATGATGCCTATTCTCAGAACGTCTCCACTCAAACTGTGCATCTTTTTTCTCTGTAGACTGGAATCCCAAACCCTACAATAAAGACACAGACTTTCTCTAGTTCTGAAACTACTGTACATATGGTAAACATCCTGACTGAAGACAAACTGGAGATTGAATAAGTCACTAAGTGGCAGGGCCTGTACAGGAAGAGAGTAAATAGAGGAACACTTGGGAAAAGAAAGTCCTTGTCCCCAGTAGCAGCTCCATCTGGTGTTACTCAAACAATGGTCCAGTCGAGCTCCTGTGCCCTAATGGCATCCTTCCATCAGGGACATATTTACTACCCGGAAACCTCTTTCTACAGCTTACCATGGCTTCCAGTGAATGATGCCCAATGCCCACACAGAATTTCTTATACTTTATTTCTTAATAATCACAAATAAATTCAGCTTTAATAGATATATTTTCATTTGATAACACTAGTGATACCACCTTAGATGCTTTGCCACAGTATCTGAAAACTTACCTTGTGCGTACCTTTTCCACTGCACTTGTGGCAAGCATAAAGTGTTCTGTAGTACATTTAAGATCCCACATGAGATCTCATCTGCTACCAGCACATCAGGCTACCCTGGGAGCATAAAACTTTCTCTGTCCATTAAAGGCAGATGCAACAGCTTTTATCTAGCCCTATTAACATGAGCTTATTTCCTACTCTGAGCTAAAGACTAATTGCTACACAGGTAACATACCCTTTCACATCTATCCCCTATGTTCTTTTGGGGGAATGGGAGAGAGAAAAAAAAGTAATCTTAATGCACTTTATTTGTTTTTGTAATAATCCTAGCTTCTGATAAACCATATCTGCAGAAAACTAATTCACTCAGGAAAATGTTCAGTGTTTGACTATAAAATGATACAGTGATAAAACTGTGCATTTGGGGGTTTTATTCATTGTCCTAAGTGTGCTATTGTTTCTCATCAGGCAGTTTCTGAAAGGATTTATCTGAATGCTGAGGTATTATCTCAGTGCAGTAATAGTCTTCACCAGTCTTGGATGCCTTTTCTAGGGCTCTGCCCCCCATAAATGCTCCCTTCAAGTGACAGTGCTATGCTTCTACTTTTCTTTGGAGAACAGGGCCTTGTAATGTAGCTACATATATCAGCATGATGAGGTTATCCCATTTTGATTAGCAGCCTTGATACCAAGCAGATTTAACAGCTCCCTCAGGGAATCTTGCACGGTGACAGTATGCAGCAACTTCCACAACACAAAGTATCCATCAAAAAGTCTATGGCATTCAAACAAAGCTAATCAAAGACCAGATTTATGTGGACGCTGTCTTTCCTATTCTTAGCATGTCTCTTAAACCAATATGAAGACATGACTTCAGGCTGATATCTCTAGGGAATGGTGCTATGACTCACTTCACCTTAGCAAGTTCATGTCACCTTGCTGCAGTTGACAACTCTGCCTCATCCATTTCCTCATTTTCTGCATGCTGTCTTCTGAGCTCTAACTCTTCAACACCGAAATTCAGCCAGAAGATGCCATTCAAGAGCAAGTGAACTTTAAATGCAAAAAAAAGCTCCAGTTCAGCTCTCAACCAGGAGAATCCATAGAGGTGTGCGTAAAGCTGAGAATGAGTTCCCTTTGCTCAGCTTCTGATGCACTCTGGACCCTCCTCATGCTCTTGAAAGCAAACCATCCTTTAGTACTTTCAGTTACTGAAAAAAGTAACCAGAATGCTTATAAAGTTACAGTATTTGAAATTTGAAGTGTCTCTTTCTTTCATTTTTAAGTAGAGTTAGACACTTACATCTGGAGAAGTTACCATCAGGTAACCTGATGGGAAAAAATAGTCAGGGAACATTCATCTCTGCAAGATCCTGTGAACTGTACTAGGTCCAACCTAAACTTCCTCTCCTTAGCAGGTACTGTTGAGTTACTTAGGAGCACCGTAGACCTGACTAAAAGAATCAGTGTAAGCTGGCTTTAGCTAATAAATATAGATATTTTTTTTTTTTCTGAAAGAACTGAACTAGTAGGAAGAAAAAAAAAAAAAAGTAGCATTTGCACTGTAAAAAAGGTTGGCTGAGAAGTTCACCTACTTAGGAAGGAAAGAACAAAGAGGCAGAAGCACTAGTTAATCACTCCTTAAAGCTGGCAGCAACTCATTTACATGATTTGGAGCAATCATGAGGACTTGGCAAAACAAAAAGACTTCCCTGAATGGAACCACACTGTATTGGACACAGTGTACCTAAAAATTGTATCTTACCCTGCAGAGGTTTACCATCAGCTATAAGATGAGGGAGAGATACAAGCACAATGATATATACACAGAACAACTAGCAAGACAGCAAGAGAGGGCTTCTCCTCCCTGAACTTAAATGCTTAAAAAGAAGTTGAGCAGCTACAAGATGCGCATTTAATAGCGGAACAATGGCAGGGGGCGGGGGGAAGTAATCTGTAATATGGATTATTTTTGGAGTATGGTTGAATATTAGCTTAATTGAATAGCTATCTTTTAATTAAAATTTTGAGTATAATTCAAAGGTAGTGTTTGAAAAACAAAACAACCAACAAGCAAGTCCTGATCTCAACAATGCAGCATTGAAAGGTAGAGACTCTCATCCCTCTTTCAACTAAGCTTTTCCAAAACTGGCTAAAAGTGTTCAGCAATTTCTAGGGTCAGAAATGCAGCAAGTCACATAATCTGCTTTCCTGGAGAAAAAAAAAAAAAAAAAAAATCAAAAAACAAAAACATAAAATAAACAAACAAGCAAACAAAAAGATTTTGCTGAAGAGATTCCTAAACTCTCACATTTCACTGCCAACTTCCTTCTCTAGTGACTGCAGTAAATAAAAATATGCACCTTGGCCAGTAAGAGAAACAAACAAAGGCACATCATGATTGCCACTCCAAATCTCATCCTGGATCCTGCTAAACTTATCGGGGCTGTGAGCCAGGATCCACCTGGCTCACAGGAATGCACAGTTGCTCCCACAACCCAGTGGTCCTTGCCAACAAGACTGACCTTCTTCAAGTGCTACCCTGTTGGCATACACTCTCATCGTATGGCTTCTTGGACTTCCTTACTGAGCTGCAGCTTCTTATCAGTGTCAGCCAAATCACTGGTTTATCACTAGACTGTTCCAACATTTTAACTCGTGTGGTTTCAATGCCCAAATTTTAGAAGTAGTACTATTGTACTTCTGTTAAAGCTACCTCCTTTGACAGATTTAGTCAGACTTAAGGTCTTAAGAAAACTAGATTATAACATAATCTGTAGAAGACCATTAGCAAATTCTAATGTTTCTAAAATATTTTTTGGATGAAAAAAAAAAATGATAGGCCTCAAGCAAAGGTGTTGCTACAACAAATTCATTGCATTACAATCTCGAGCCCATTACTATCAGCTACACAGATGAAAAACAGATACTGACTAATTAATAACCACTTGCAGTCTCTTATGAAATTAATACGATCTTTCCTTTTACAATATAAGATTATCTGGATAAAAAAAAAATAGAGTCCTACACATTAATTACATTTTGCCCTTTACCTGTATTGTCTACAGTCACATAAACAAAGTCTAAAAGGTTCAATCTTATATGTCATCTCTGTAAACTTTGTGGGAATTTGCTTTTAGCAGATATGTGAGCAACAAGTATACAGGACGGTGGACACGTCACCCATGTGTAAGATCATAAATGGTCATAAAATCAACAAAAAGCTGGAAACCATCAGCCGATAACTTCTTAATGCTTACCACTCTTTAATCCCTTTAAAGAGATGTTCTTTGTAATTTGTGCAAATTCTCAGCAAGGCAAAATCGAAGATCTGAGTTTATTTCAGCCAAGTATTTACACTAATAAAATGTTGTAGTATTACTGCCAAATCAAAATCCTTTTGAAGGACTGCAGTGTGATGGACTGTCATCATGGAGCTGTGGGTGTGGTAAGCCAAAAGTGTGTGGCATACTAAGACAGAAAGCATATGGATTGAGGACAGATTTCACAGAAAAGATTTGCCAGGAGAGACTAAAAAACTGTTGACAATTTAAATCCTACTTTTCAATGTAAGGCCTCATGAATTCAGAAAACATTTCTCCCCTGTATAACGCAATAAGGAGAAAGCAACCTTTCTTCTACAGTCTTATACTTGCACACAACTTCGGAATGGCATTCAGTCTTGCTGGGAAAATATTATTGAACAATAGTATTTTTTCCTATCTTTATTTTGTTCAATAAAGATTTCCTGAAAAAGTCTGGAGGATTTTTAAATCTTCAAGGCTAAGTATGAGCAATCTTGAAATAACTACTACATCTACAGAGAGTTTATCCCAGCTGTTTTCAACTGGGGAGCAGATTGCAGTAAAATTTCCTTCACTGCTCTGAATCTGGAAAGCGAGTACAAGATAATCATTCTCACCTGTCCTTTCTCTTCCCAGAGAAAAAGCTACAGGCAAAGGGAAAGAAGGAAAAAAGAACTTGTGAGAAAAGGAAATGATCTGCATGTAGGTGTCAAAAAATTAAGGGAAAAAATAAGAAGTGCTTGTCCAGTAAAAGAAAAGATTCTTACGTTAAAAAAAAAAAAAAAAAAAAAAAGGACAAAATGACAAACAGACACAGCTAGAGTGAAGAATGACATTCAATTACTAATTACATTTCCAACTGGTAGGAAATTCTTCAAGGATATGGCTACATCTTACATGACTATTCAGTGGAGAAGTGTCCTACACCACTTATGTGCTGTAGAAATACTAGTCTGTAAAGAAAGACCACTTGCAATAGCATGGATTTATTTACATGCATGCATTTCTCATTGAATAAGCACATACAGAGCTACTATCCTGAGCTACAGAACTCCAGTACCTGAGTTAGTTCATGCAGGGTGGTCAATGCAGATATGTCAACCTTCCAGCAAAGCACTGCACCCACAGAAAGTCCCCCTCAGCTACATGAAGCATTTAGTCTACAATAACACCAATTCAGAGGGGAGAGGAAGAAAAAGCTTGAGGTACTTGGGCAAACAAGATCCAGAATTTGTATCACAAAATCAAAGTATAAGAAACCATCAGTGCCACTGACTGGAGTGAAGAGAAAACTTCATTTGCAGCTTAGAGAGTTCATTAGGTGACCACATTTCTATTCCACTAGGAAGAGCAAATCAGTGTTACTAATCCTCAAATTATAACTGAAACATTATTCTTGTCGCTTTCTTCAGACCTGAAGCAGTAATTTTCCACATCAAAACATTTTAATAGATGAAGCATTACTGAAAAAGATGAAAGAATAACTTGCTTTAAACAAAACAATATTTTAATAAGCTTTTAATGATAATTAGTTAAAAGTACTTTTAAACAACTGTCACATAAGATCTGTATCTGTGCATTCCCTGGCTAATTGTTTTTGTTGTTGTTGCTGCTGTTGTTAAAGAAGAAAAAAAAATACCTATAATTCTCTTACTGCAAGTAGTAAATGCTATTCCCAACTTCCAATCCCTGCATTTCCTTTGTAACTATACCCCTAATCAAACAACCCAATCCCATTCAGAATAACAACGTAGCTCAGAATTACTGTGGATTATAACCACAAACTGTTCTTGTTATTTGATGCCCTTTGACTATTGTGATAAACCAGAAAAACTGGTGTTTTTCATGTTAACTGAGAAACCTTGATTAATGTAGAAAGGATAAGGTCAAAAAGGTAAAAAGGATAAGGTCAGAAAGGTAAAAATGATAGATGCTGTCCTTTATTGTCTATCCATCCACATCAATTTGTGACTTAGTGGCCAGATGGCATATACTCAGAATCTGTACAGCCTTAGACCTGCTCAGAAAGGACATGACCTGCAAATACTACAGATACAATTGTTCTAGGCCTCACAGCACTAGCTAGAAATACTGAACTATAAAATGTGAAACTTTTATTGTATGTGTTCAAATAAAAATCCAAAAATCAATGTTAAACAAATCCAATAAAACTGCTTTCAGATTACAACATTTTTCACGGAATGGAAAAAAAAAAAAAAAAAAAAAAAGAACAACAACAACAACAAAACATACAGCCATTTACCCTTCTGAATGATCATCTGCAGAAAATAGATGATAAAGAGTCCCCATAATAGGAAAGATTGGTTGGATCTCTTTTAAAGGTGTGAAAAGAAAATGACAAGAGCTTTCTTTGTTTTTACAGTTCTACCTCAATCCCCCAAGCTTTGTAGTCTCCCTCCAGGCCCCTATCAATGAATGTTGTTGAAATTAGTCCGTTTAAAAGATAGGTTGAGCCATTTTCACACTGACTTATATAAAGCCATTTTTCTGTTTTATTAGTCACATTAGCATTCTATTGCCCTTTAAATGTCACAAGTTCAAGAGCACAGCTGTACGTATCCTGGAAATATTCCCGTTTGATGTAATAAAACAGAAAGGTACAATTTCCTGGGACAGATAAGGTGACAAAAAAAGGGAGAAATGAACAGGGCATAATGGTATGGAGTAAAACAACAAGCAGTAAAGCAAGATTGTTTCCAAGTGAAGGAGGAGCAGGAGTGTTACTGGCAGCAGAGATCAAGAAAATCTTGTTTGCATTGTCTCTTATCAAAATAAGTGAAACAGGTGATGAACCTGCCACTGCCTCTAGCTCACAGAATAGAAAAATGACACCATACTCACTTAATGCGTATTCCCTAACCAGTTAGGTGCCTTTTCAAAGCCACGTTGTGTATTGTGAGTACTCTCATTTATTAGCAGTGATTTATTCCAAAGCAGAAACTTGCAAAATTCCCTGGTTGCGTTTTATTCAACCTAAAACAAGGGCAAAAACTGCAAACTGGACAGGAAGAGTTCTCAGTGAAAAAATGAATTCTGAAGTCTGTGGGATGTGACCTGCCATATTCTTCTGCCAAATGCACTGGAGGAGATTTAAAGGGTGGGGGGTAGGGGGGAAGGGCGGGGAGAGGGAAACATGGAAGTGTCCTAAGGAGAATATACAAGACAGTGAAAATCCAGTGAAACCAAAGTGGTTATCCTCATATTGTGAACTTCTCAGTTTGGAACTCCACTATACATTATTGGAGCTGCATTACAACTCCCCTGGTTGAAGCACTCTCTACGGCAGAAAAGCCTGCAGCTGATAGCAGTTCAGTGCTTAGAACAGGGCACACAGCTTGAATATATCACCTGAAACACCAAGTTCAGTTACCAAAATTGAAAGCATTGTACAAAGTTTTCCCCAAAAGTACCATGAAAACACCAGGTCACCACAGCTTACACTGTGCTACCCACCACCCTCTGGCAAGGACTGTGGTTGCTTTTGAATGCCTAGTGCAATGGGCCACAGGAGGAGAGAGAGCTTTGTTTCTGTTGCAGTGTCACAGGCTCCTGCAGTTACAGCCAACTTACTAGATAAAACTCTCCAACCACCATAAGACAGCATGCCCCATGATACAAAGGGTGGCAAACTCTTCCTCCCTCTCCCTTCCCTCCATCCCAGAAAATCCTGACAAAGTCATTAAGGAGAAAGCACCCACAAGAATAGCACACAGTGTAAGCTTACACATCTACACTGCCAGTCAGCAGGCACAGTTTAAAAGCTTTATACACGATAGCTATATCATTGGCACCTGAACTGCATCTACACCAACAAACTGGCAGTGGTTTCAGTTCCTTCCGTCTCCCATGGCACATATTAGAGTCTGCTCACATTCTGTCAGTGCTCCCTGGGGGCCAGGAGCAGCAGGGGCTGCCCATGGGTCGGGCAGGGCAGGGCCCATCTCATGCCCCCCCCCCCACTGCATTTGGAGCTGTGAACTGGGGGCACCGGGGCAGCCCCAGCACCTGGCACCTCCGCCATGACAGGCTGAGGGCAGGCTAGGCCATGGGCACACAGCTGAAGGGCAGGGCTGTACCCTGTGAGGGGAACCAGCGTCAGAAGCTGCTCTGTGGTGGCCATAGGCCACACTGTGCCGGTGGCTTTCAAAGCCCATCCGAAGGAGGACTTCTCTCACTACAGCACCTATCCTATGTGTCCTGAGCATTCTGAAGTCGCAGGCAGGACACTCTGGCAGAAAAACCACTTGCCATGACACCCACCTCCCAAGTAGTCTGTCCCTTACATTATGCCCCAGCACCTAGCTGTGTACCTACTATGTGGAAAAGTGCACAGGGGACAGACCCACAAGTCCAGCCTCCCAGGCCACACCCAGGCTTTCCTTCCCCTCAGCACCTGGGAATCACTGCTAAAGGTAAAACATTGGTCTGCAGAGGAACAAACATCTGTCTGCACACTCTGCCATGGACCAACACCTTTGTGGGCTGTGACACAACCCCTCGCCAAGCAGAGCTGGGTCTCCCAGCATCCACAATCTTAACAGCGTGGCCAGGAGAGCGAAAGTCTCAAAGGTGGCACCACTGCATTCAGTGTGTCACCATCTCACAGCAGCATCCTACTCAGCCTTTAAGAAAACAGAGTGCACTTTGGCCCCCAGATGGGGCTGCGCACATGAAGCTTTTTCATATGCTTTCTCCACATGTATGCTTCACTGAAAGAATGGGCATAAGTATCTTCTAGGAAATTATATAAATATTTTCATGCATGGTGCCTCTTGGAAATTTATTTCTCCTTCCTTGAAGCTGTGAGGGCTCTTCTCTTGCAATCCGTCAGGTCTGCAACTACAGTACTAAAAATGTGATCCCAGGAACTACTAAATCCACTCATCAGATGCCGTACAGCAATTCTGGTCAAAGCTGACTATGCTTCTGGAACTGACAGGTTGCACAATTCATGCCCTATGATAGACACAGATTGCCTTCTTTGTGAGAGCAGTTCCTTACTTTGAACAAATCCCACACCTTTCATTCAAAATGCTCCAGAAACTACATCCTAGATTGTCTTTCTGCAAGTTCTTCTGACAGTTCTTCCCTCCCTCTATTGTTACAGAATCCAGGGAGATGAATTTATGTAGAAATACATTCAAGTATTTTTCTGAGCTATAGAAATCAGACATCACATATTGTATATGTTAAATCAACAAGCTAGGCAACATCTGCCATCTTGTTTCAGAAAATTTGTTCCATTTATCTGTTTCCGCATTCTCATGGGAACAGGACCAAGCATTTCTGACAGAAATTTTTATTTAAAAAAAAAAAAAAAATCATTTATATTAGATGTTTCTTCTTCAGCTTTTTTAAAAGTTAAACTCATTGATAATGAAGCACCCTAGCAAAGCTTCATACTTTATTTTCCTTCATTTTCTTCGCTATGGTTTCAAAAAGTTGTTTTACATAATACTAATATTATGCATGATGTTTCAGTTCAATCACATTTTGATTTTGTTGGTCTGTCCTTATGAAGAAAAACCTTCAAAATCTGGAAGTCTGATATTTGCATTTCACTGCAGTAACACAGAGGTGGCCCTACCAAGTCAGGGTAAACTTCCATCTGGTCCACAATTCTGCCTCTATAATGGCTGGGAAAAACATCTAGTCAGTGAAAGCATAGCTACGTGTTCTTAAAGCACCTCCCCAGATCCCAGCAATTAGAAAAGAGGGAAGCAGGAAAGAATACTCTCTCCCAAGGGGAAAAACAACAATGAAATCCAGCTCCCAATTTGTGCACTAGCAGCATACTCAAATGTAAACTGTATGGTTACTATGCCTGCTTATTGTCTTTCAGAAATATAATCGGGGGCTACATTTTCTTTTCTATACATTGTGGACATTCACCCCTCACTATCTTCTTCCTTTGTGCAGGGAAATTAAGGATGCTTTTAGTCATCTCTGTGCAATACCTGTTCTGAGCTGTTCTCTGAAAATAGAGTTTTCTAAGAGAGCTCTAGGGGTCTGTGCTTGTGCCAATAAAATGTCCTTTCTCAAAATCAGGCTTCTAACACACCTCCTCTTATATGTGCTTTTTGGTTTTTGTAGTTTCCAAAAAGAATTGAAGAGTTTTAAGTACCTATAGTCCACAATACTAGGATGAGATGCTGCACTGGAAGCAGAAACCCATCACATTGTGATACCACAACTGGGACAGGTTGCTGTGAAGAGAAACCCGCACTGCATGTACTTTTCCTCTCCTCTGTATAGTTGTAAACAACTATATTAAATCCTCACAACACTTCCCCCCCCCCCCCAAAAAAAAAAAAGGGGGAGGGGGGGAAGAAAAAGAAAAAAAAATATGGAAGACCTTAGATACAACCACAGTAGGCCTTTTAGAAAAAAATAAAAAATTAAACAGAGAAGGAAAAAAAAAAAAAAAGCTATTACATTATTTCCAGCTGGCCACGATGCTGAATAAAAATGTCACAGCAGAAATCTGCTTTTCCTGTAGCTAAGCAGTAAAGACACTCGTGCATCATAACCCAGAGCTGAAGAGACAATTTTCCTGGAATGGGATATTTTGCCGATCTGAATCTCTCCTCTGAGATCAGCAACATTTCTGTTAATAAGAGACAGCCCTAGTGTGGGACTTGTGACAGCATTGGGGTAGATTTGGAGATGAGGGAAAAGGCAGAGGAAAAATTCTCTGCTATTAAATGACAGGCTCTAATCTGATTCTTCTGTGTTTATGAAAAGAACAAGTGAAAGCTGATGCACCCCCTAAGAAGGCAAGTGCTGTCACTGCTGACTTTAGTGGATGATTTGTGCACACCCATTGCAACACAGCCTCCTATGCTGCTCTCTGGCAGCAGAAAGACCATTCATCATTATCTGGTGGATTTAGTGGAAGAAGTCAAAGCTCTCCCTGTTCCCCTGCCTTGTTCAGAAGCAAGGATGCAGCCTCAGGAGCTGGCTCTGATTGGCAATGGGCTGGATGTAACTGGGTCCTGTGCACATCCTTGTCCTTGAGAGGATATAATGTCAGATGTGATCATGTGCTTACTATGCCAGTATACAGAGCTGGCCTACAAAAGAGGATTTTTGATTTACTGACACCACATGAATAGACTGATTCTTCTCTGATAATGAAGGCCTGCAACTTTGGACCTGTTCTCCTCAGTCCTAGCCAGGACCCTGTCTCCTCATTTGCACTAATCTGACATCATAAAGTAACTAGACAACCTGATAATGAAAACCTCCCTGCTTCCCTCCCAAACCCTGTAAGAAAAAAAAAAAAAAAAAAAAAAAGAGCCCATATCTAAGCATGAATATTAAAACATGGAATGAATAGCATAGAAGGAGGGCTGTGGTGACTTCACCTCCAGCAATTCTTCCCTCATGAGATAATTTGAATGGGGAGGCCACCACTCAAACAGTAAGCAGCACAAATCCATCCTGCAACAGATCCTTAGTTAGCCACCAAGGTTGAGGGCATAAAAGGACAGAGCTTACATATACTGTGCCCTGAGCATAAGGTGACGAAGAACAGTTTGTAAGATCACGTTTCCTGTTGCTTATTCTCCCTAATATTGCTATATGATTGTCTCTTTGCAGAGACCACTTAGTAGGTTTCTCATACCCCAGACACTAATGTCAGAAACCCTGGGCATACATATAGATTCCTTTAAAAGCCATATATAAAAGAATATAGAAGAAAAAAAAAGTTTACTTTTGAAAATTGCTTTCTGTGCCTTTTATTTTATATATCTCTATATATAGTCTCATAGGCTTTACTAAATAAAGTATTGGCTAAGAGTCATGCCTGTGTATCTGAGGCAAAGTATGACAGCAGGCAAAAGAAATAATGTTTATATTGTTGTACAGGAGTTGTTCATTTTCATCACTGCCTTACAGAGAGTAAAGATAATGAAGAAGGGTGGCTGAGAACCTGACATGAAATAGCGACTGCTGTTTGAGTACTTCAGATCTCTAATTAAAAAGATTTCAACACCCATACTTGATGGAAGAGCTGTATAAAATTAATAGCAAAAGAAAATTCTGTGTTTTGCTAATAGTGCCTGAGATTTACAAGTAAGTTTTAACTGATGGGCTTTTAGTTCTTTTAATAACACAAAGTAAATCCCACTTAGAAAGACTGCATTTCATAAAATCAGAATAAAGCAAAAGGAGTCCTTTCTGTTCTCCATCAGCTTCTTCCAATCAAGTACTTCTTTCTTCATCCTCTCTTCTTTCACAGATATGCTTTTCTCCACCCCAAGAAATATAAATTGAGAGCTTAAAATAACCCATAGATGAGGGTTTTTGTTTGTTTTGGTTTGGCTTTAGAGTAACTGAGGTTTCAGACAACGTAGCCAAGGATATAAACACATCTGAAACTCATGGCCAGTCTATTCTTTCAATATTAAAAACATATTTCTAAAGTATTTCCCATTACTATGCTGTGAATCCAAAATATTGTTATACATGGACATATACTTGAAGTAGCAGAAGAAAGCTGAATGAGAGTTTCCTTACTGGAAGTCCACAAGTTGTACACTGTACAACACAGTTGCCATTCTTAAACAAACAGCAGAGATTTTATTATAAAATACATTAAAATTCATTGCAGTGATGAAGGCAGAAATCCTGGTCCTCATTATACCTTATTACTCATTCAACTGATGTAGAAATACACTTTCATGAGTATTGGTGCTAAGTTTATTCAGAGGAATATTTTCACTTCTAAGTCACATGATCATCCTTCTCTTTCCACTCCTTCTATTTCAGGCTGCAATCTTACCAGAAACCTGAAGGCAAACAGAAAACATGACCAGCTCCAGCTCCAAATAAATCCTAGAATTTAAACATCAGCAGTTTCCCCCAAATTTGATTAATAGGAAGAACATGTAAATTCACTGAATTTGATGAAAATAATGTTTGAGGTGGGTGCAGACCCTCGAAGTACTAGGGCTACTTCAAAGACAGAGCTCCTAAACCATTTTTACCAATATAACATTGAACGGGATTACAGTCCTAAACCTGTATTTGCTACATTGCACTTCATGTAAAAGTTGTAGTAGTTTACTGCTGCACAAAAGAAATGTAAAGTGCTCATAGGACAGGTCTGCGAGGAAGTTTCAAGGCAATGAGTATTTGAATGAAGGACAGCAAACAGGTCGACATAATATTCAGCAGTGAAAGCAAGTGCAGTTTTTCCAGATATAAGGAAGACTAGAAAACAAATACATGTATAGCATTGCTATAAATATAATAATGGAAGCAGAAGCTTCAAAGGCAATCCTCTCCACAAGCTATTGTCTTCCCAGTGTAAGGATGGGATAAAAGAAGGAAAATAAAAAGATAACTCATGACACAAATCACATTGCTTAATGAACTCAGATATTCTGCTGAATACTGTTGTCCAAGAGCCTGCCTTAACAAGGGCCAAATCACTAGCTGAAGATCGGGCCAAAAATACTCATGATTATATTTTGAACTACTATCATGTGAGTATTTGACACCAGTGTGACACACCAGCTTTTCATTTGTATTAATTACAGCATTGTTTGGGACTCACTCATAACGAAGAGCATTTTATTCTGCAAGTGGAATGGCAGAGCTAACTCTTAACAATCAGTCATTAATGTAAAGCTGAGACAAAAGTAGAACTCTTAGTTCATGTGAAAATTCACTAGCATTTTCATTATTTTGCCTTGTTTGGGATGAGAACCAAAACGCAGAGGATTTTGACAGAAAGCAACCTTCCTGTTTCCCAGGCAGACTACTCAAATTAAAAAAAAAAAAAATAAATAGATACATAGAATCAATAATTTATTGCCCAAAGCATCACATAATATATCATTCTGAACCACTGCAAACATTTCCAATGTGATGTACAAGCACGAGATCAGTATCTTGTTTTCTCCCACAAGCCAGCATTTCTGACTGGAAAATTTCTATATCACAATATATGTATAGGCATGCCATACCAGCTGTACATTACATGGTCTGTTCTGTGCATTGCCTTACAGGGGATCTAGTTGTTCAAGGTATCCCATCCTACAGGAGAAAACAGTAAACAATGCTCTCATCTCACAATTCTATTGGAAGGCTTTAACTGCAGTTTATTAAACAGATATTAATCTACCACAATATATATTTCATGTGAAAAGATCCAGTATGAAATATTTCATCCTGATTGCCTCTGAAAGAAGAAACAAGATCTTCTGTAGGATCAGCCTCTTATTTTGCAACTTCTGCCATCATGATAATTGCTATTTGTAAAA
This sequence comes from Oxyura jamaicensis, assembly GCF_011077185.1. Classification (NCBI taxonomy): domain Eukaryota; kingdom Metazoa; phylum Chordata; class Aves; order Anseriformes; family Anatidae; genus Oxyura; species Oxyura jamaicensis. Next base: position 45,954,732 of record NC_048895.1, on the reverse strand, counting down.
ATTACACTCACTGAAGAAAAATTTTTGCAGATGGAGCCTCAACTTAAATCTGACCTTGGATTTTGATCACCTAAAGGTAAGCTTAATACAAAGCATTCAACTTCTCTTATTTTAAATCCTCTTATTTTGATTAGGCTGTAATTCTGTAGAAAGCCCCTAAATTTAAAAAAGGAAAAAATAAAAATAAAAACACACACACACAGAAATATATATATGGAAGGTGTTGAGATACCAAATGTTTCAACGGTGGGTTCAAAGCCTAGTCTAATAAGAAGTAAGTAATATCTTAATGGAAGTAGTTTCACCCAAGTAGCTATGGCTTTAGAAAATGTGCAAAGTTTTCAGAAAAGCTGCACAATAGCATGAATTGCTGCTCATTGTTCAGTGAAGATAATACCATAAGATGATGTCCAAGGGAATAATTTGAGAAGATATCAAATACTAGGGATTTGGATCACCAGCTGATAAACTGAGCCTCATTAATGTCCCTGCCTGCCCTGCTCCCCATTCTGAAAAACTAGTCAAAAGGCATGTTTCATAAATTGTATGAAGCTTTAGCATCCTTAGGGACAATGTTTCATCCACTTGCACCTGATCTAAGAATTATTTATAGAGAGACACTATAGAATCATAAGCCTCCCTCCACCAGAGGAGAAAGCACAACTTCCTGAGGTAGATGATGAGATTAAGGAGAGGTGTATCTGAAAAAGGTTACTGTTCTTGACCTTTCACGAAGGCCCAACTGTCTTAATGGATTCACATGCTGTAGGAGATTGGCTCTAAACAGTTCTGGATTCCCTTATCAAATCTGAGGGGGGGGGGGGGGGCCGCGGAGGGGGGGGGAGGAGGGAGCACATCCTTCCCAGATTTACTGAAGAACTGACTAACAGTAAAAAAATAAAAAGAATAATCAAAAAAAGAATAAAAGAAAAGAAAATAGTTCAACAGAATGACAACCCAAATAACTAAGTGATAAGGAGAGGTCTGGGTGGCTAAATGATACATAGCTTTAAAAGCAAGTTGGAGTGGGAAATCTGCACATGCATGAGGGAAAGACAAAAGAAGTGTACACCAAGGAAAAGAGAAACACAATGTTGAGGGTTTTTTTGTTTGTTTGTTTGTTTTTAATATCTGGAAATACAGGATAGTGAATTTCTGTAAGAAGTTATTAGGTGGAATTCTGACTTCCCTCAGGTTGTTTATATGAGAAACTAAGGACCAAGTTCATCATTAAAACTGCTGTTGCTTTGTATATAACAATCTTATACCTGAAAGTGAGCTATAGATCCTTGCCTTTCTCTCCAGCTCTCCAGTGGGATCCTGAGAAATAAATAGCTCTTTCTGTCCATAAATAGCTCTCTCACAGTCAACCCTGTAGTCCTACCCCCTTAATCCATTTTTTTTTGACACTCTCCCTCCTGCCCTTCCCCCCCTCATTCCAAATATTATCCATCTAGAAATCTGAAGGAGGACTGCAGGTACTTTTCTGTAGCAAAAGGTACTGCTCAAGATGAAAGTCTTGGGGGATCTTTCACGAAAAGAACAAATTGAATAAAATGGTGATTTAGAAAGTCAGAATTCTGGCATTGAGTCTGAGTTAATGCTATGGCTTTCAATAGTGTATATTACTCTAAATAATAATAGGGGCATATATTGCATTGGTGGTTTAATTATTTAATCTCACTAATTAAATTGCTATGTGTCTAGTATGTTTTGTGCATTGTTATGATTGTCAGGAGAAATTAATTCAGACTTTTTTCATCTCCAGAGTTTACTCTATGTCTATGCTGATGCAATTATAATTCATAATGTGCTCCTTTTCTTGTGTGACTATAGTTATATAGTCCCTTGAAAGCCACAGACAGCATCATATTCTACATACACGCACGCTGTGTAAAAAGTATAATAAAAGAAAGCCTAGGCCTCCTAGCATTGTTGACAAAATGTCCATATTCACCTTAATGCTCAGAAGCTTTCTTGAGCAGTAAAAGATTTTTGAGCCCTAGCAGGGGTGATTTTTAATACAGAGCCAATTGTTAGCAAGAGTTCAATAAAACAAGCAAGCTTTCCATTTGCAAGGCAGGATCATAAAATATTTCAACACTGAATAAGTGGAGATACAGAGCAGATCAAGGGCTATGTTTTTCAAAGGGTACCACACTGCTTTGAAGAGGTGTCACCTAACCTTGGCTGAAGATACGGTCTGGAAATTGAAGATTAAAATCCTCTAACTTAGCAAATCTGCAAGCCCCAGTCAGCAACATTAACTGAAAGCCATCAGCTAGCAAAATGAAAAACAATGTTCTATGTTGATTTTGTCAAAAGCATGCCTTTACCTAAATCCTTGAGAAACTCTTCTACTAATAATAATGCCATATAACTCCATAGCTGTCATCTATACCAGTAAGAATGATCTGCCTGAGTATCTAACAATGACTCAACAAGCATGTGGCTATAACAACTACTGAATCAGGAACTTCCTGAACACCTTGAACGGCTAGACAGACCTCTGCTTACTTCTGTGTTCACTCTAAAGCTACGAAACAATAGCAAAACTTCTGTCAACAGAAGTTTTGTCAGATCTCCTGAACTTTCTCTTTCCATTACTAGCATGACAGCTACATAGTACTAAGTGATTTATCTGCACCTGGTAAGACACCACACGTGACCCTCTGCTCATTATGGTATCTGTATAAGACTTATTGCTCTGAAACAACAGACCTGAGTGTCCCACAGCAAAGACACCTTCCAACAGTGATCACTGGTGCATACAGGCTAGCATCTGCAAAAACTATGCTCAAAATTGGAGACCACACCCAGGAACCAAACAGCAATTCAGGTGCAAATTATTTTGTCAGGAAGAAACAAAATCATGCAGAATTTAAATACGTTGTATCCTGAAAGTGACTTTAAAACAACAGTGTGTATCTCTATGTATATTAATGTCCATTTATTGCATACCAGATTTGCTCAGCTGTTCACTCTGTCAGCCTTGAATTGCACTTCAGGCTCTCCTCTACCACATGCCCACCCATTCTGCAAGGGACACTCTGCCTCAGCCCTCAGCTATATCACTCAGGACCATGGCTTCACCTAGCAGCTGCATTTCTACCCTGACATTTGGTGCATATTCAGCTCAGGTCTGGGGTTACATTGGGTCTGCACAATTAACAACTAAACCAATACAGCTTTTGTATGAAATGTGGCTCCAAAGAAGGCAGTGGTAATATTCACAGGAAGGGGGCTGAATATCATCTTCATTTTCTTCAGGAAGTCTGAGTGAGAACAGAGGCTGAGCAAATCTTATGCTGAAAGTAGTGCTGCATCCCTTTTCTGAGTATTACTATGTTTCAAGTAGTCCTTCCCTCCTGATCAGAGGTGAAGGCATCACCGACTCCTGTTCCTTTCTTCCTGTAGTACTTTTTCTTTCTTTGCACATTTCCGCACAATTTTGATTTGCATGTTTTGGGGTTGGTTGGTTGTTAATTAAGTACATACACTAACATGCTTAATTGTTTCAGCAACACAATGCAGCATACATTGCTTTCAAAACAATAGCTGAGAAGAATAACTAAGAACTTGTTTAAGGAGTTCTAATGAATTCTGCTAGTGTGTTGGACAGTTAAGCTTTCAACTCACAAACATCAAACCTCACTCGAGAATGTATAGCTCAGCACAACTTTAAGAATACATTACTAGAATTAGTAGACTTACTCCTCCATAATATGGTGTTCTTCCACATTGTTGTCTGTACATTTAAATACTGGCTGTAGTGTTATTGAATACAAGGGACAAAGGAAGCAGCATAGAAGTAAATTGAAACAAACACAGGGATACAAGGTTAATGTTCTGCATTGAAGAAGTTACATTCTCTCACACTGAAAACTCCTATGAAAAAGAACCAACAGCAGTAGTATATTTTTCAAGCTAGCATGCAGTAGTCAGCATTGTCAGTTAATCAGAATGAACAACTTTCTACACAAAGATAAAACGTCTTTCCTTCATATATTCATTGTGTTCCTCAGACTTACTCTGACTGCTTTTACAAAAAACAGTCTTTTTACAACAAAAAGTGCTGTAGTAACTCTTTCACTAACATATCACTTATTCTGCATACTTATTCCTCGGCAGACTTTCGTGATGTGCTGGAGCTTTTATAAAAAGGCTGTAAAGATGAGAAGAGGAGCTTTAAAAGCAACAAAAAAGCCAAACTGATAATTGCACAAAGCAATTCAAAATGATACTTCAGTGAAAAAGAAAAAAAAAAAAAAAAAAAGGAAGTCTTGTCTCTCCGAAGGCTAATGTTAGAGCAATACCTTTTCCACTTGCTCCCTCTAAGCAGAAATACAAAAATGCAATCAAAACATTTTTTTTCTGTAGTTGTTGGGTGGTATCAGAAAAGAATCTTCAATTACAGTCGTTTGAACTCCACATATTATAACACTGATAGAAGCAAACAGTTTGAACACCAGCATGCTATTCTCAAAGTAGCAAAAGAGAAAATGCTAAATAGACAAAGCTTTCAACAACCAGTCATTAAATTGGGAAGTGGTGTTTTGAGCAAATGATGTCTGCAAGGCATTTGATTGTGCAGCACTATTCAGTCAATTCCTAATGCAACAAACCTGGAAGAATGAACTATGATTTCAGCTGAATACACTCCTTCCTCTGTACTCCAATAATTGTGTCACTATCTTTTCCTCTTGCCACTTCTGCAGTTTCCCACACATATTTAAACAAATATAGTACAGAACATCTCCATACAGAACATCTAATTTTAAGTGCTAAAATTTTTAAGCCAACAAGCTTAATGGAATTTAAAACAACAAAGTGTCTACTTTACATTCATAGTTTATACTATTCTGTTTCTATATTATTAGTAGTATATTATTACTAATATTATTATTATTACTATACTATTTCCTTATTCCATAAGGAAACATCAAGATGAATTCATTCAGCTGCAGAGCAATCAAGAAGCGTTATGAAGGCCTAAAGGTGGCAGATTCCCTTCTAGACAGGTGAACTACAAATGAATCACAGAATCACAGAACTGTGGGGGTTGGAAGGGACCTCGAGAGATCATCGGGTCCAACCCCCCTGCCAAAGCAGGTTCCCTAGAGCAGGCTGCCCAGGTAGGCATCCAGATGGGCCTTGAATATCTCCAGAGAAGGAGACTCAACAGTCTCCCTGGGCAGCCTGTTCCAGTGCTGTCACCCTCACCATGAAGTTCTTTTGCATGTTGGTGCAGAACCTCCTGTGATCCATTTTTTGGCCATTGCACCTTGTCCTATCCCCACAAACCACTGAAAAGAGGTTGGCCAAATCCCACTGTCTCCCACACTTAAGATATTTGTAAACATTAATAAGATCCCCTCTCAGTCTTCTCTTCTCAAGGCTGAACAGACCCAGGTCTCTCAGCCTTTCCTTATGAACTTTGGGTTAGCTCAGTTTCATTAGCAGCAGAGCATTCCGAAGAGATACTCATGGTTCAGAAGTAAACTCACCATGCTACCAAGAGCTCACTCATTACTTTTTTTTTTCTTTCACATTTCTGCAATGTGTATACGTGTTCTTTGAAGGTGGATCCAATGTGACTACAGTATGTGCGCTCACACCATACTAACAGTCCCCTAAATCTCAGCAACACCAAGGAACTGCATGTTTACAACATGGAGCAGAACATCTTCCAAGCCTCCACATAAGCTCAGAAGCAGTTTCTTACAGCTCTAGCAACTATAATAGAGATAAAGTAGGCAACTAGAGGCCAAGTAACAAAATACCTGCTTTTTGAGGAACACTGGGTCTTCAGAGTGAAAGAAGAAAATTACAATCAGCACCTAATCTATGCCAACATGTCAGTTTAGAAGACCAAGATAAACAGGTGAATGAACAATCCTACTCCCTGCATAGCAAGCCAGTAGGAAATTGGTATTTCTGAACTCTCGGTCACTGTCTATATTTTAGGTACCAAAACTGGGACTGCCTGAATCCTGTTCATTAGTAGGCCCCTGCAAGTCTCCCAAAACAATCCAAAACAAAACAGAACTCACTTTTTAACAGTAGTCACAGTAATGCTAAGAACTCCCTAAGATCCTTCCGTGGAAAGCTGAAGCATGATGAGAACTAGGCTTGAATAGTAGTAGCTATGTAGAAAACCGTGTGGACAAATAACCCCCATGAATCTGTGCTATGCCACATATTAAAGAGAGCCAGAGCCTCAGATGAGACTTCCTGTCGTCCCCTGGTACACAACTAAAGATGGAAAGGGCCAATGCCTAATGCCCTGCCCACCACCAAGCAGCGTGGAACCCCACATAGTACCAGCTGCTAGAACAAAAGCAGAGATGAGGTATCCCTGAACCCCAGACAAGGACTTCACGCAGGAGCTAGGCTGTGAAGCTACTAAGAATTAACAAAGTCTAGACCCACACTGGGATTACAGCAATGCACAAACACCAGATAATGAGGATACTTCAAGTGTCCAAAAAATAAAAGTGGGACTGGGGAGGCTTGGACTGGTCTGCTTTTACTCACAGATGTACCAGTAGGATCTCTCTCCTGAAAGAAACAGGGGACGTTCAAGTGACATTGGTTGTGTCACTTTGGAATATGTCTTGAGCTCACCAGCTTAGCCAAGCCAGTCAACTGTAGCACCTGTCTCCTCAAATTTTGTCATTCCTACTTCTGCTTGTAGCCAGAGTAAGTATGTGCAGAGAAATGTGACAGAGGAAATCAAACCAACACACACAATTATCCTTCAGTTCCTCTGCAGATGCAAGGTGGGTAACTTGATAGGATCAGAGAGTCCAGTCAGACTTGCTCCATCTGTACCACTTCTGTTGCAGGCACCTCTTTCTCACCTATCAAAGTACAAATTCTTGAGCAGCTGCTAATAAATGAAGAGACAGGATCACTTTCTAGAGGTTTAACCTAATAACAAGAAATGTGGGCTATGGGTAGGAATGCACAAACAGATGTATATAGTGCTAATCACAAACCAGCTTGATAGCTATGAAATACCAGAAATAGTCAAGAAGGTAGTGGTGGGGAGAGCATCTGTAACATGATGCTTTCATAAAATAAGTATTGCCACAGAGCACATAATGGACTCTCAGGAAGCAGTGAAAGTTACTGTTTTGTTTTTTGTTTGTTTGTTTGAAATATGAGGAAAAACTTTTTCGTAAAGCCCAACCATCTGTTTATCATGAGAGTCCACTGTCACATTGAACATGATGCTTGGCTAATCTTCAACATTATTAATATAATAAATAGCTCCAGGCAGATTAACATGAAGCAGTGAAATAGCTTCAGTGAAACCACTCTGAAAGATCACATTAAAATCTCTCTTTATGAAAATATGCAACTTGTGGATCAACAACATACTTTGCCTTTTTGATCCACTTACAACATCATGTATTGTGCAAAATCCACTATGAGGGCTCAAGAACGTCTGTATAAATTGTCTTGCCGCTTCATGAAAATCTGTGTGTCAGTAAATAGTAAACAATGTGGAGGCAGGAGGAGGGAACCCACATTGATAGAGATCTGTAAGCCGGTAGTGAAGCAGTGGTTTACATGTCATTTACTGAAGACATTGGCACATCTTACTAGCCTTGCTCTATCCAGCATTGTTAGGTTAAATTTCATTGACACATATGCAGTGTAGTAAAAACATGAGTATCAACACAATCTTTGAGCAAACCCAACCCCACAGCAATATTAGCTGAATTTTTAAGACTGAACCTGTTTCAGTACATATTTAGATGCTAGCTTGGAAATGAGTGTATTATCTCAGAAAAGAGCTCTGGGAAAAACACTATAAAAACTGGCCTATCTGTAAATAGATATCAGATCTGATACTTGCATTTTCCTCTGAATACCCAACAGCACTCTCCCTCCCTGGTCACGTCTAAAGTTTTATGTCCTAAGAACAGATTAAATCCCATTTCTATTCCCATCTTTTCCATGAAGTAAATGTTCTGCTCTGAAGAAAAAATTTGGTGCATTTCCAATCCTTTATGTGTAAACTTGTCAATCACAAGTTTTCTGATGACAGCCCTACAACGTTGCATGCCCTTTCATTTATAGAGTTATTATTTAAATTTGTTTGGACAAGATGGAATTTTACATTTCAGCCCCAAACATTTTTCCCCCCGCTGGTATGACAGCTATCAGTAGAAGCTCTACTTGTGGTAAGCCTGACATTTAAAAGGATACACAAAAAGTTATTGTCACTTTGAAGGAGGAATCACAAAGAGAGAAGAAAAAGATAAAGATAGCATTGATGGTCCACAATAGTATGGGAAAAGAGTAATGAGTAATGGAAAATGCCATCTTCTCAATTTTCTTTCTTAAGAAGAATATTCTCACATAGACCAATGAAAATTAGACATCACATGACTTGAGGGTTGGAGAGTGAGACTGGGGGGAGGGGGAGGGAAGAGTCAGGAAACAAATGAGTGTGAGAAATATAGCAGAAAATACACCAGTGACTTTTAAGCACTGTAAATTCAAGCCAGACAATGGAAACACTCCAAGATGTGCCAACTTTTTCCTCTACATCTAGCTTTGAAAGCAACGTCTATTTTGTCTGTGCATAAATGCCTGAGACAGGAGCACCTAGAATAAAGATGGGAACAATGGGAACACCTTTAACCATGCTGCATGTGGATTAAAAAAAACAAACAAACAAAAAAAAAACAACACCATCTGTAACACAAAACAGTACACAAATTTTTGATCAACCTAGGTATGATATTTTTGATATCAACAAGGAAAGCTGAGCTTCACTCATAAGCAGCTGAAGATCTCTACACTATTTTTATTAACTTCAACAGTGACTGTATCATTGCCACAAGCCTCCTTTGGTGAATGATGGCATACTGGACACTGAAGTGTAGTAGGTAAAATGGAAAGAGCAAAGCAATGAGTTTGCAAGAAGCTGTTTGTTTGCCAGTTGTACCCATTGTGCTGAACAGGCTTCACAAATTGCTCTATTCAATCCAGACTATTAAAAAATAATAATAAAAAATTAATATGGCTTCAAATCTAAGGAGATGCTGGAAGAACTCAAATTTCTAGAAGGCAGTAACTGCTGACCAAAAACTAGTTTTCGTGTAAAAAAGTTTTTATAACTCAACTTCTGATTATCAAATGGGAACAGAAGTGAAGCACAAAGCAAGTGAGATAGCTTAGCCATTATATAAAGGTGAAGAGGAAAATAATACTGGTCATTCACATAATATTTTAAAATCAAGGTTCTGATTGCAGAGCTATTAAAGGAAAGCTGACCTCATTCTGCTTTGCAACCTAAAAGCTTTCAATAACAGTCACTTCCCAGCACATATCATTATTTTCCTATACTTTTTTCATTTTTTTTCTTCTTTTTTAAAACAGGTTCTAGCTATACAATATGTGAAGTTGTCACATAGGAAATGAAAGTGTATTTTGTTCTGGGTATTCATTTCTGCCCTGAAGGTACCAGATTATAATAACTTACTTAGAAGCAAAATTTATTTTAACAGGAATATTGACTCTCATTAAGAGCTACTCTTTATGCCCAAAAGATCTTAGGCATAAAGCTTAATATAGTAATCAGAAAAAGCACCGCAAACTGACAATCTGCCTTGGCACCTCCCTACACAAGGGGTCAAGAAGCATCCAGTAACACACACTGACTAAACTAAGCCAGCAGAAAGCACTAAAACACATCCTTACATGTCATGTACACTTCAGCAGAGCAGGCTGTACTATCAACTCAGATACTAATCCTTTAGAATATTATTTTCATTGTGAATTTACAGTACAAATGTCATTAATTCCTCGCTGAATTGTGCATATTTACTGGCCTTTTTCTAAAGTGTTGGACGGTTGTCATAAGTATACCAGTGGGCTGAATCACATGACAAATTTTAACATTTTTAATGGCATATTGATATCTAGATTGGAAGAGTGTTTTTTCCTTGCTTGCTTGAAATAATTCATTTGTATTCCTGTACAGAAATGCCCACTGTGTCTATTTCTCAAGTAACTCCTGAGAGTTTCCATAAACATAATAACACTTTAAATTACTGCAATTCTCTCAAAAATTATCTCAAAACATGTTTTTATTTCAGTCCCCATGTTCAAAGTAGAGGTGTCTTGAAATAATATGATGGAGATTCAGTTTGCCTTATGTCACCCTGAAACTTAACTCACATACGGCCTCATTTTTTTTCTGGACTGGGCACTACACAGGGAGAAATCGAGACAGATTGTGGTAAAACAGAAACTAGTTATTCTGATGAAAGATCTGAGGGAATTCACAGCTTGTAAGCAACTGTGATCCCTGACATTTTCTGTGTGGAGACAAGGTTCAGAAAATAAATTCATATGCAAATAAGTCTTGAATCTTAGCATTGACAACCCTGCTTCTGTTTTTGCTTATAGGTTCATAATGTCATCACCTTGGATTTGTAGAGGCAATATTGTGACTTTAATTGTAAGGAAAATATGATATTCAGGAGAAGTTCACTTACTGATGTGGGCAGCTTGATTTCAACAGGATTCTGTACCTACAAGCTTTTCCATAATTTGTCACTTGTTTAGTTCATTTAAGTATATAACACAGAACCTGTGGATGAGGACAAAAATATGAATGAGCTTATTTTCCCATGATTTCCAGATTTCCTTTATAAAAAGCTTTTTTTTTTTTTTTTTTTGAGGGGGGGGGCAAGGTATAGAAAAACAAAAACAAAGCACATACTAGACATGGGTAGGCTGTTTCTCGAGAAATGAATACTAGTAGAATTGAATACTAGTAGAATTGAAATATTATATGGTTTCCATCAGGATTTTTCTAAAAATACATAAATGGGACACATTTTAGAGGTGGAAAAGATGGCCCAAGGAATTGCTAGTGGATTACAAATCTTCTGCTTTCTATGAATAGGGTTCCTGTAACCCTATTCATAGGTTATAGTGAGTTACCATCAGCTTTCCTTCTTCCAACTATTTTTCATTTATGCAAAATGGATATCCGAAATCATCTCTGAACACCAGAGTATGAATCACAGAAGCCACCATTATAAGTTGCATTAGTTGGCAGTTTAGCAATCCAGATGGCTCTTACCCAAATGGGCAGTTACTTACTTTTAAACTTCAGCTTCCCCTTTGAATAAAATCAAGAATTTTCATTGCAGCCTGAAGAATTTTGCAGTTTTGTTCATTATGCTGTCTACTCAGACTTCGTATCCCAAATATATTTTTCTTAAAACAAAGACGGCAGTCACTCTTCTCTCCTAACAGCATGAACTGTATGCACCATAAATGCCTAAAACCCATCCATGAAAGACTTCAGTTGTTGCCTTTTTGTTGCTGTTTTTTTTTTCTATTTTTGTTTTTCCAGAGCAAACCACAAAGCAACATATAGTATATGCTGGAAGACCTTCTGCATAGATTAAGCATTCATTGAGAAATGGTTACAAGTTTAATCTAGTCTACACTCAGGTCTGCTCAGGAACATCCCAGAACCCAAGAACATCCCAGAACCCTAGGAATGTATTAAAAGGCCCTTAAATATTCCTTAAATATTCATTCCCTACTGTGTTTCCTCCTCACAGCTTGATCCCCAAGAAGAAAATAATTAATTCCTTGATGATCATCAATTTTCCCTCCAATTAAGAAGCATGGAAAAAATATAGAAAGAATTATTCCCACTGTAAGAATGCTTGATACGTGAAGTGTAATCAGAGACTGAAGTTTATTTCCTAGCCTCAGCTAGGAACAACAGGGCAACAAAGGCCACAAGAGTCAATAAAAATTGAGAGCCAGTTCTAATTTCACTTGCTCCACTTTGACAAAAGGTATATCTGTCTCCCTTCGTCCCAGTTTATATCACTGTTTGAGTAAAAATATTGACTGCAGAAAAAGCTAGAGAGACTATAAACAAAACTAGCCATTGTAAAGGAAAACAAAAAGTTGGGAATGGATTTCTCCCACTCATTCAAAGTGATAGTAAAGTCAGAGCTGAAGTCCACTGAAGTCAACTTCAAGATAGGCTCTTCTGTGCTACGGATTATCTGACTAAGCATATGGGTTTAGACAAGGATGGGGTTATAAGTCTGTGACACTTGTGGCTAAACAAAATACAGGTAAGCTTTACTGTATCTTTTTCAGTCTTTGAGAGGCAATGATTCAGTTTCAGAAGACAGCTTCATGTAACATTTCACACTAATACATTTTCAACAGACCTTATGGAATAACTCTGATTTCACCTTGTTATAAACTGTGACAGTTAAAAAAGTAACCTGTTTTGAAACTTGCTCTGACAAAAGGCTGAGACCCTTTCCAGGAGGGAACAAATGTTAATGACCTGAACCCATACATGTTTTCCAGTACAGCCATACAAATCTGAATTAATATTGTCAAAGTGAAAACAATTTTATGATATTGCCAGTACAAAAGGACAATGACAAACTGTACAAGTCATCCAGCAAAAATTCAGGTAGCTTGGGAGAACTGGTTTATGAGGCAGACATCTCTATCTATTTGTGAAATCTACTGCAATGCCTATTGCCTGATAGGATTGTTTAGTGGAGGGAAATACATTGGCCTTCAAAGTTTCTGTGTTCTGAAACAAAACCAGATTTCAAGTCAGGTAATATCTCTGGTTTTAAAAGGCTTATTGTTTCATTGCGTCTTAGTCATATTATGAAATGTCTTTCCAGATATAGAATTTTCAAAGTGTTCATCAAACACACAATGAGTGTTAGATTTAGCATCTGAGTGAATTAGATATTCATCAATGGAGAAAGCTTTTCCAATCAAAACCCTTTGTCCATCTCTCCGTATAACGAGCATAATGGGCTACTTCTCTTTCCAACTCATCCCCCTCCTACTTCCTCCTAACCCTTGTCAGAGTTGCCAGCAGCTCTAGTATGGAGAGCTCTGAAGCTGATGATGTCTGGGAAAACCTGAAAAATCAGAGGGAGATGGAAATATTTTAACAACAGCAGCTGCATCCTATTCAGCTGGCTTGTCAAAGTACATCCTGATTGGAATAAATAAATTACATCTCAGCTTCCGAACACTGGAGGGGAAACAAGGTGTTTACAACACAACACCTAGTTCGATCATTTCCAAACAGTGACATATGTCACACTAAGTTGCCTTGATGGAGTTAAGCACAGGTTTATTTCCAAATTTGAAATTGGTGCATTAGCATTAAAGTGTCGATTTTCATTTTGAATGACAGCATCATCATATTAGCACATAATCAACATAACCTTGTAGAGAAATGCAAGATGGGGAAACATCTTGAAGAAGCATGCTTATGATTTAGAACCAATAAAAGCCTACAGAAAATTATCACATTCCATAGATGTGGGGAATTGTATTCTGATAGATTCCAACAGATAGTATTTGTATCTGGGGATAAAAATTACATATTCTTTAGCTTCTACACAGTGGCCATTTTATATAAGAATGGTTTTGGAAAACAAACAAACAAAAAAAATAAAATATAGTCCTGCAACTAGTAGTAACAATAGTTCAAAGCCAGAATCTGGATCCAAATAGCTTTGGTGAAATCCAGCTACATGCTTTCAACACAAGCTTCTCGTACCCATCCTCCCCTCTACAAGACAATATGTGAATTTTGAGGATTGTCAAAGCAAGACTATCAGTAAACTGGAAGTTAAAGCTGAAGACTACATGAATCCACCATAATATAGCTCAGTGCAGAATTCTTGCATCCTTGCTAGCCCTATGATAGGCCTCTGCTGATCAGAAAAATGATAAAGCTCTCCTAAACATACAACACACATCTATGTCACCATGAGCAGAAAGACAGATAGGACCCCAAGACAGATAGATCTTATGCATATCTACCTCTTGTTTTTTAGGAATACATCAGAGTAGTATTATTCATGACAAATGTACAGTGTTCTTCTTGACCATTGCTACATAAGTTGCATCTGCTTTGTGCACAAGCCTCAATCATGATCAGAAAAAAATAAAAAATAATAAAATACATGTTACAGCACTACAAATATACATGCTTTTTGTCTCTGGTGCATTAAGGATTCAGGCAGTGCATACTACAGATATTTTGCAGTCCATCTTCTCCAAGAGAAAAATATTATTTCTAACCTTAGAGAATTTAAAAATTGGAAAGGAGAGAATGTCACAGAGTCTCCATTCTGCTAGATTTACAGCAGAACAGTGCTAAGATTATAGCATTAGCCAAAGATGATGCAACAAAATGAATGATCAGGTCCTAACCCTGAGTTACTGGAATTTACATAGACTTAACAAGAAACTGAAATATATATATTCCGTCTAAACTGAAATATACATATATATATATATATATTCCTTCTTCACTATGTCCTTGTGAGACATTTATCTGTGTTTTTTTTGTGTTTTTTTTTTTTTTTTTTTTTAACCTGAAATCAAATCTGAGTATATGTACAAAGGTGATATTAAGAAAATGCAAATTATTAACACTTCTTAAAAAAAAAAAAAAAAATCACTTAGCTTTCTAATTCCAGAATATTATTACTAATTCTTATTTGTTCCAAGGTGACAGCCTGCATGCTGCCCAACTTCCACAGGTTTGAAGGGCAGCTCATGACTCAGGGAGCGATCTTCCAACAGTGCAGCTGTCTGCCTTTCCCAATACCCTCCCAAAAAGCAGCTCTGCCTCCTTCCTGCCAAAAGCCATCCAGCCAGCAATAGCCACAAGTCACTCCTTTGTTAGGACTTCATACCTCCCATCTGGACAGATCTTCTGTTTTCAGACTACTCACTTGGAGGGAGTAGGAGCACCAATTGCTCTGTGGTTGTTCACACTAACAGCAGGGTTGTGTTTCTACCTATCCTTGTATTGGAACAGGAGTAATATCTTCAAAGCAAAATAAAATGATGGGTATAGCTATAGCCCCAGACCTGAAAGCCAGAAATGAAGTGTCCCAACAATCTTGACCCTTTCGAGGAACTAGGAAGAAACAATATACTTATTTTCTTTGGTACTCATAATCAGGCCTTGAACTTAACAGACCTGAAATTCAATTAGTCCTGCACCATAGAGAATTCTGAAAAAAAGGGTCTTTAATCTCTGCTGATCCACAGTATTGCCTGCCGAGTAAAATTATAATTCTGCTAGCTTCCCTCCATTTCAGAAGAAGCCTTCACCACCCGGTCATTGTATCCCATTACTTTGCTACTGGGGACATCACAGATACAACAGAAATCTGTCACATCACCTATTGCACTCCTGAAAAGTTTGCAGTCAGAGGAGAATGCTGGAAATCTGCATACAATGCATCAAGTAGTCCTATGCCCTACCACAGTAGCATCATGACACATGTATCTGGTTGTCCTATAAATATTTCCACACACACACTTGGCACACTTTTAACAAAATTGCAACCTGTGATGGATTAGATTAGACAATGAGTGGTTTTGTGCCTACTCAGAGTCCAGGAGGCAGCTTCTGCTAAGTAGGGATACATTCATCACTAGTCCTCTCAATCCCTGGCTCAATTATTCTAGAAAGGATGAGTCCTCTCACTTTACCACATCAAACAGCAGATTACAGCAATTACCCTCCTGTCTTCCCCTTTCCAATACTCTCTCAGACCAGCTTAATAGTCAACCTCCCACTTTCTTTCTGGACCCCAAGCATTATCAGGAGTACAAATAGACCCCCTGACCTAACTCTTTTGCTTCACCTTCATCATAGGATTGCTTGGTTCATTTACAGATAGGCAGCTGAATAAATGTATTGAGCTGTCTGCATTTAAGCAGAAAATGACACTGATTGTCACTAAATATAATGAGTGCCGCATGCATGTTTCATTGGAACCACAAGCTCAAATTAGCCTGTCAGAATTTGACTGTACCCTGATGCCAGCCTGTCAAGTGATACAATTAGCTCAAGAGAATAAAAAAAAAGGCTTGTCAGAGCCATCAAGGCTCTCCACTTGCTCAAGTCCCATCCCTTTGCTCACTTCCTTTATTAAATCTAAATGCATTTTGTACTTGCAGTTAGGTAGATGCTGTCTCTTTGCTCCCTCTTCCTCAACTCCCTCGTTACCACCACTTTCTTAGAAAAATCCATCAAATCTGTGGAGAGGAAAAGGAAGTAATTTCTTATAGGTCCCTAAAGTCTAGTTTTCATACAGCAAAATGGAATGTTTACCTGTAGGTAAAACCTTATCAGTGGCTCAAATTTGCTTTTCTTATAGAGCACTAAAAAGCATTAGAATAATATTGGATTAGGAGATGAACTGAAAGAGCAGAGACTTCAGGCAGAAGAGCTGTCTTCCTTGTAATTCTCTCTCTTCCCACATACAGAAGGGCAGCATTTCTTGTCACAGAGAGCAGCAGGGAAAAAAAAAAAAAAAAAAAAAAAAAAAAAAAAAAAAAGTGAAATCAAGCTCTGAATTGCTATCTGTTGCCTCAAGGGCACAGTCATGCCCAACACAAACTGCAAACTCACTAATCCCAAACATGTCCAAAACTGACTCAGGGGCTGGCAACTCCAAAATGCAGTTAGATCTACAAAGCAGACAGCCTGCTCAGACAGCTCCTTAGCAACAGCTCTTTCTTTCTTCTTTTCCCAAGAACCCCCTTTCAGCATCTTGCTAGCTCTTGGCCCCATTTAGCCCTGATTCCACACCACCTCTTTGTAATTCCAAAGACTCTATAAGGATACCAGCACACTAACAAAAAGGAAAATAAAAAATATAATGAAGCCACCAAACCCACAAAAACAAAAATCCCACAGTACTGAAGGGTATCATTTCAGGGTATAGTTTTCCTCTTTTGATCACAAGAATATCCATGCATGCAAAGTTATTAATAGAAGTGATTGGTGATCTCTTCCACAGACTAGTCTCAGTCATGCTCATGGTAATTTACAAAATAAGGAGTCACACTTGCTGCTGAACATGAAGACAAGGGGACCTTGTGAGATGCTCTGGAAGCTGCCCAGAGCTGCCTGACAACTCTTAGGGGATAAGGAGTGGGTATCTGGGCCCTCCTATATCCTTGCCAGTGGGATACTAATCCAGCAATGCTAGTTCCTCTACCAGCCTTGTAACTTAGTGAAAGACACTTTCCAGCCCATAGTACACCGCCACAGAACAGTTTTCCCAAGGATCCCATCCCTATAAATGTATTTGGAATAGTTTCTTTTCAAGAAACACCCCGAACATGTCACTCCCCAGAGGACACCTTCAATAGAAGCTAAATGGTAAAAACTAAATTGATTTCATTAAGGGAATAAAATCAAACTTTTAGCTCTGACACTGAAAAGTAGGTGAAAAGTAAATCATAGCATCTCACACTGAGATCCAAGATTGTGTTTTACAAGAAGACAGCTTGCCAGGTCTTAGACTTCCACCTAAGTTCCTGCTGATATCAAGGGTCTTTGCAAAAATATTTAACAGTTTTGACAACTGTATATCACAACGAGGTTACACTAACTTACACACCGTAAGAGGCCCTGCTGTGTTCCTACCTTCCTGCAGAGGCCACAGCTTCCACTGTAATGGCAAAGCAACTGCCGTGGTAAGAGGGGGGATCATCTAAACTGGTAACCCAAACCTTTAGCCAGCACTCTTGGCCTCACTCCCTGTTGCTTGGCTTCACCAAGGAGAAGGAGAACAAACACTCTTCCAAATCTAGACATGGTGGCTGTCCCAGCTTCCCACAGGCCCCTTTGCTGAATCACCAGCTCAGTGGTAGCAGAGTAGAGTACGCAGCAGTGCCTCTGCTGCCCTAGTTTGGCAGCTTGGCATACCAGCACAGACCTGCACTCCCTGGCAATTCCAGCCGCCACATCCCACCCCCTGCCACGGACAGGGACACCTCCCAACAGACCAGGTTGCCCAAAGCCCCATCCAGCCCGGCCTTGAACACCTCCACACCTCCAGGGATGGGACATCCACAGCTTCTCCGGGCAGCCTGTTCCAGTGCCTCACCACCCTGAGTGAAGAGTTTTCTCCTGACATCTATTCTAAATCTACTCCTCTCTTAGTTTAAAGCCATTACTCCTTGTCCTATCCCTACATTCCCTGACAAAGAGACCCTCCACAGCTTTCCTGTAGGCCCTGTTTATGTACTGGAAGGCTGCTATAAGGTCTCCCTGGGGCCTTCTCTTCTCCAGGCCGAACAACCCCAACTCTCTCAGCCTGTCTTTGTAGAAGAGGTGCTCCAGCCTCTTGATCATATCCTTTCATCCAAAGAGACCTTGGCTCTTCTTTTGATAAACACAAGCCTCAAAGATAAGGCTGTTAGTTCATGTCATTAGCCCAGTCTATATTTTGTCTACACATTGGATAGCTTAGAACCATTATTTCTGCACTTTAACAAACAGCAATTGCTCACCATAAAGGCTTCCCCTTCAGCTTTGGTCTTAAATAGCTTAATGTGTTGTCAAGTGCAGCATGTCTTCCTAGAACTAAGATTTAAGAGGGCATTAGAAATTTTGCTCCAGTGCACATTTTTAAATGCTAGTCAAGACAAAACCATCTTCACTGCTTCTCTAGTTATGCATGAAAATGCAGGACTGAGGGATGCAACCTTCTTTAACCCACTTATACCTCCCAAACCCTCTTCTGTATAACTTGTGCTGATAAACAATACTTCACATTCATCTGTAACAGAAATGATAATTTCTTAACTTTACTTTTGAGGTACCTCAGGATCCCATTTCCACACCTGATAGCCTGTTTGCTCCTTTGTGTAGATTTCTAGAAGCATCTACAAAGGGCAGCTAAACAAAAAACTTCTGTACAAAACAAAAGAGCATAACTAGTGCACTAACACTTAAATATTAATTAGACTGGACTGGAATATGGAAACATTTAAAATAAATGTTCATGGTGGTATTACTAAATGTTAAATTTTATGCATACTAAATCATTCTGTATCCTGTTAAAATAGCTTTTTTCTGGGGTCTAGGAGATGCATAATGAATATATTTTTTTCTAGTTGTCAGTGCTTAATAATTAAACAGTTAATAGTTAATAATTAAATAGACTAACATTTAGATGGTAAAAGTAGAAAAGTCCTTGAAAAAACACTAACATTTTTGTTAAGAACACCACTGAGATAAGTAATCTCTATTAGGGATTTTATTATTATTTATTTTAAAATAGTACATACCAGTACATACCTTTTTTTTTAAAAAAAAAAAAAAAACAAACAAAAAAAAACTTTAGTTTGAGTATATCACTCAAGTGTTTTCTTGTTGCACTTACAAACTAGGTGCAAGAAACAGCTAAATAAATATAAGAAACTAATGGGAAACTTTATGTTTAGGTTGCCTTTGCTTTTGATATCAGCCAAAACAGACTTGCAGTAATAGTTAACACTTTTCACTACAGATTTTTACTACATAGTAAAAACACTGAGCATCATGAGATGGCAAGATACATAACAAGCTAGTGGATGGATGGATGATCCCCAATAGCTGTAGCACTTATTCCTTGTCTGCCCTTCTCCCACCACTCTGCTGGTCACACACACAGCAGCCTGCAGCATGGCAGCCAAGCAGGCAAGAGCACTGCACACCAAGCTTTTTGGGAAATGAAGCAAGGGGTATGTGGGCAAGGATCGCAAAGCAAGAAGAAACTAATGCTCAGAATTACAGCTCAGTGCTCATAAAATATGAGGCTGAAAGAACCTGGCACAGCCAGTTCCAGGTGCTTACTGGAGGTGGGAGTCAAGATCTTGGTGCTGGGAGAAAAGTTAATTAAGCCTTAAGAGAAGAACTACAGCTTATGTTTGATATGAGATTGAGAGAATATCAGAATGGTGAAAAATGATGTGCAACACAAATGATGACTGGAACAGCGTATCAGTTGTATCTTAAATAGAAAGGAAAAAAATGGATTCTTGGAAGCAGTTTGAAATAGAAAAGGCAGAGCAATTCCTTGGGGGGGGGGGGGGGGG
>NC_048895.1:45829439-45934685 GCF_011077185.1 Oxyura jamaicensis | reverse complement strand
GCAGAAGCTATACAAAGGTTATATGGGGGGGGGGGGAACATTCAAATTAAATGACTATACAGAAAAGTACAGATTACAGCATATATATATATATATATAAGGTAGCAAAATGCAGGTCTGCAGTAACTTTCTCATTCCAGGAAACAAGCCATTCCCTCTTTTTCCTTCCTCTTCAAATTATCACAGCACTGGCATTTCATGGCAGCCCAGCAAGAACCAGCCTGAACTTGAAGATATGCCACAGGAGCACTGCTGCTTTTCAACAGGCTCTTCTGGAGCTTTTCCCCCCACACCCGCTAAAGGAATAAAACAAGCTGATAGCTGAATAATGCAATCAACACCAATTCATTGCCTTGTAGTTCAGTAAATATGCAGAAAATGTGGAGTGTGAGGTAATGTACTTTAGAAAAAAAAATCATGGTCTCTGGACAGAAGCAGACTGGAATTTTTCATGTTAATGAAAATCATATGTATTTTATGGATACACAGTTGAAGAGCTATTCTTCAGGGAATATATCACGATAGGTAGAGAATCCAAAAACTAAATAATATTCTGTTGAAAGCATATGGATTTTTAAAACAATTTTTTGAATAAATTCCCATTCAGAAATCAATTAAGCACCACATTAAAGAAAAGCATGCAACTTGTTTCACTTTCAGTGAGACATGTTCTTAGCAGGTAAAAGATCCTGCTGTCTTTACTCTCCTGAAAAACACCACTGAGAACAGCTAGTAGCAGGAAGAACTTCATTTTTCAGCACCACGGCTGTTTTCTTACAAGCCTGCTATACCCTACCCTGCCCGTGTTAGGGACACTGTTTACTTAGTCCTGCAGGTCGCTTCACCAGGATCAGCACCCCCCACTTATGGGAAGTTTTGGAGAGGAAGTAGTATATTTCCCAAAAAGGGTGGCAAGCAGAAAATGCCTCCCCACCTCTAAGCCTAATTAAATTTATTTGATAGGAACTGCTATACAGGCTGCCCCACAGGCTGACACCAGGATTAAGTACTTCTGCTTAGTAAAGGTTAAACTACGGAATGCAGCATATTTCTAATTTTATAAGATATTTAGAAAAAAACTGGGATGGCAACCATATGAAAGAAGTACACATGCTTTTAGTATGTGTAGTAATTTTTATTTTATTTTTTTTTTTTAAACTAAAGGGCTACAGGGCATTAGTTACCAAATACAAGCTAACAAACATACAGAGTATTTATTCTGAAAAATAATTTATAAATATTGTTTCTCTACTGATGATATCATACTTCCACAACCCTCATGAAACTGTTAGAGATTTGTAAATCACCTCCACCAAGCTCTTAACTGAAAAGTGTAACAACCTCTTTCAAAGGAAGCTGATAGCATTTCTCATCATAACATAATAATTCGAATGAAATAGAAGTTTTTACAGAATTGTGATGAAGTCTTGAAGGGAACTCACTTGGTTATGTGACTCCAAGACAGAAGTCACCTACCATTACAGAAAGTTACACACACAGACAGAACAATAAAAAATACAAAGAGAGGAGGAAAACAAACAAGCAAGCAAGCAAACAAACAACACTTCTCTCCTTACTATCCATATTCTTCAGTTATAGGAACAAGCAAAGCTGGAAAGCACGGAAGAACACTGCTACATAACAGAGGAAAAATGAAAGGAAATCATCTGAATCTGGGAAAAAATATGTGTACATTAAAATACCATTTAAATGGGTTTTTCAATAGAATTTACAGCACTAAAGCCAGAATCTGGTATGATTATTCAACAGAAAGGTTGTTTAAATTCTTTAGTTGCATTTACCAAAGTAAAAAAAAAAATGAAAAAAAAAAAATCTGCAGTAGAAGTTCAGGGTTTTCATAAGTTCTGTTTTGCATTTATTCTTCATGAGCACTTATCAGTGAATAAAACTCTGACTCTCATTACAAACAAAACATTTAAAGTTTAAAGTGGTATGTTTAGAAATGCAAGAGTTCAGGTCTGATGAGCTGAAGCATGAGCAGAAGCACTCATTTCTTTCTGAAAGGCATATTGCATCACATCTGGGGATCACTAACTACCATCAAATCAGAAGTATAGAAAAGGTGACAAGTAAAATCAGAGGTGACTTTTCCCATGCAAGAGGCAAGATTTTGAACTTGTTGAGCAGGAAATAAAAGTTTTATACCTCTGAGCATACTTGTATTGATCTCAGCATTGATGCAATTAATTTCAAGTACTACGCCCTAAAACAAACTCTTCAAATACATTGTTCCACCCTGAACCTTGTCTTTGATTAGTAAACTATCGGTTTACAACACTGCAAAGCCACCATCTTAGTGTGTGTAGTAAAGGCAACTCAGAATTCATATGCTGAGAGAAATGCTGATGTTCCAGAGTATGGTTCAAAGCAAAACAAGAGTTTTCTAATCTCAGCAATAAAATACATTCTGAATTTTCAACATTCGATATTATAAACAAATTGATATTGATATTCTAAACAAATTATACATTTCATGACGAGTCAGCAGCAATATACTACAGATTTTACTACAGCTATCAATGACTTAGGTTGATTTTATGCAAAAGCTAAAATATTTCCTCTGTTAGTTAATCAGGATTGAAACAGATGTTTCTTCTTGATCAACATCTGCTTCTGTTTTCAAGAAATATTTTGACAGAAGCATAAGATTGTTTTATTACAAATAGTAGAAAACCTGAAAAGGAAGATATTTCATTAATTTTGATGGAGTGACCTCTCTGATCAAGTGACTACTTTAAAAATCTGAATTACACCTCCTAACTTTCAGCTTTCAATAAAGTCTTAAAATATAATTAAAGCCCAAATGCAGTACAACTGAAATATCCTTAACACACCCAAACTTCCTAAGATGGAAATATCACATGTTTAGGACTTCACAGAATAGCCCAAACTTCATCCATACCCTCAAACAGGTGCAGTCACTGACAGTGACCATGAGCAGATACCCAGGAAGTGGTATAAGACAAAGGGCATCTATGCCTCTCTTCATGTGCCTGTGATGTACAGCATGCTCTCTTGCTTTCCCACCACTCATGATGGGATTGTTCCTCAGCCACATGTTGTATCCACATAGCTGACTTCCCTCAATGGATTTCTCTTCCAAGAGCTTCCCATATCTCCTGACCTCCAAGGCATTCCCTCATTTAGCTGAGGCATACCCTTTTGTTTCCCAAGGATTCATTGCTGCCACTGGTTCCTCAGCCTAGATTCTTACTAATTTGCCTTCCATTTAAAGGCTGGCATTATTACCTCTTGTAATTGTTACTTATTTGATTAAAACTACATAACTTGTTAATAAGCAAGATACTGCAAAATATACTGTTAATAAGCAAGATACTGCAAAATATACTGTTAATAAGCAAGATACTGCAAAATATACTGTTAATAAGCAAGATACTGCAAGTGAATAAAGCCAGCCACTTATTAAATGATGATAAGCCATAACAATGTAACATGGATGTTTCTTTGACACATACCACCCACTCCAGTACCCGTAGTATTAGGTAGGAAAGCATTTCTCCCCTTTGTAGGCCATGCAAGTTAACAATTTGCAAGCTATAAAAGCTGTTATATGAAAAAACATTTAGTTTTCCTGGGGGACTTGTTGTTTTTTAACTAAGCAGAAAAAAAAGTAAATTAAAAAAAGGGGAAGGCTGATGTAGGGACAAGTTTGACACCTAAAAAATAAATATGAAAAGCAAACATCAAGTGTTCTCTGATCCTCAATGAACTGGTTGACAGAAGGGTCTGTAGTTCATAGCATAACAAGCCAAGCCAACACTTAGAATATCACCTTTTTCTGATCATCCATATTGATACCACATCCCATAAGAAATTTTGTCTTCATCTAGATCGAATGGGAGCCTCCCACATTTCCACAATACCCTTACCATACCAAAGCACAAGGGTCTGGAGCCTCAGAGCCTAGAGCTGGCCAGGGCCCACACCCAAACCCAGACCAGTCCCAGTGGGACTCAGACACACTCCAGTCATCTTTGCTAAAAACTACAGACAGCTCGTCCAAAAGAAAAAAGAGAACCTCTTGGCTGCAGCTGCTGGTACATCAGAGGCTGAAGTTGTAAGAAGTCCCCAGAAGCTTTTTTAATACAGTTAAAATTATTTCCTGATATTTTATAATTTTTAATGGTTTTATGCTTTAATCTTAATTGTACCGTCAGTAACAATGTCCTTTTCAATTCACATAGTCGTTCATACAGTTCATTTCCAAAACAGAAAATGCTACTATCATACTGCCTTGAACCTCCAGTTGTACCTAAGTGGAACTCAGTTACCTAAGGAACTACATCTTTCTAGAGTAATCAGATGTTAGACATGCTATGTGTATGAAGCATCTCAGAAAAGAAACAGGTGTTTCAGCATGAATTATAATGAAGTATCTTCTTACTTTTACACCTAACGTGGTTTACCAGATACATGCACACAAATATTGGAAGGGGAACTTCTTCATGAATGCAAAATCTGACTGTGCAAGTCCCAGCCATGTGGATAGCACTCTCAAAAAACATTCATGTGAGAAAGAGGGTAGAGGATCCACCCTGCTAAGCATTTCATTTATTTAATCATATATTAGTATGATTAGTATTACTAGTATCTGCAATATGGGTGCTTCTCACTTGTTGAACTCAACAGATCTCTGCTTTTAACAGCAAAAATAATAGACCAAAGAAATAATCAAGTACATAAACTAGCATATTTTTCAAACACATTGATTATTTCTAGCACTGGTCATGCAGTTCCACAGTGAACATTCAAGCTTTTCTTTTGTTTTACATGCGTTACAGCATGGTTCTTCCATTTCATTTAGAGCCTCTGTCCCTTGCACTTCCTCCAAAAGGTTTTGTCAGAGAGTATAAACAGATCCTTTAGATCTCCCTCTGCCACTGTTAACGTTTTCTTTTTTACTGATTAATAATGTTTTCATCCATGCTCATTTCTGGCTAAGCATGTACATACAGTAGTAAGAAGCCAATACATTTCCCATATTTCTTCCCTTCCCTAAGGGACCTCAATGCCAACCACAGATTTTTTTCCCTTCGAGGCTTTTACATTGTCCTCTTTTAGAGGCTGCTCTTTCTTTCTCTGTACCATAAGAGCGTTATTTATTGCAACCAGTATGAAAGGTGTATTCTGGGACCTCTGATAGCAGGCTATGCTAGCCATGACATGAAATGGAGACACTTTGAAATCATTACTGCTATTTAAATTACTCTCCTTTCATTTTCAGGAAATATGATGTTCTAAAGCCTGGGGTGGACAATTAACTTCTCTGACTTGCATTTTCAATACTAAGAATTCCCATCAAGTTTAAAGATGAGTATGGGAAAGAACTGGAGAAAAAAAATATATAAAAAAAAATTGTGCTCACTCCCAGGTCAATAATAAGAACTGCTAGGGGCAGGGATAGCAGAAGAGAACAGGAAAAATGGCCATGACTTGTGAATAGTACTTTAACCCAGCAGTTTGAAGTATAACAGTCCAAATACTATTTAGTAATTACTTTGCCTGTGGAGGTTCATTTCTTTTATTTATTTTTTTTTTCCTGCCCCCATAATACCTTTGAACTAGCAACTGGATCACCACCACACAATATTGCTACTACTTGGCAATTATCAATTCTACTACATGTTACTCATTTCAATGACATAGAAAGGCATATGCTATTTACCCTTAAGCTTCTAAAGCATGCATACACAAGTGATCACCATTACATTTCTGACACTTTATGCTAGACATGGTGCGAACACCACAGAGACATTATTTATAAAGGAAATTTGCAAGTTTATAATGCAATCCATGGGGTCTGTTTACACATACACTAGAGAATAGACTTTTACGAAGGGAAGAAAAAAATCCATCAGAAAGCTGAAATTTCCAGTCTCACCAAAAGTGAAATTGTTTTCATGCAGATATTGCCTGCTGGGAGTTTTAATTAAGTGCCTTGGGGGGGTATCTGTAGCAGATATACTGTGTTCCTTGGCCAGACTGCCTGAGTTCCCAGAGTGTCCTCCATTTCCACACTTCACAAGTTTATGAGCTTCATGAAATTTGGGATCCTATTCCTGTTCATTCACACCGGAGAATAAGGGAATGAGAAATAAAATTACAGCTTTCTGGCATATCATTTCTAGATAGCCATATATTTTAGCTGACAGTATGCATTTTAAAGGAATATTTTCATTTTTCCAGAGAAAGTTTGAAGTTTTATCCTGAGAACAGGATATCCTGAGAACAGGCATTTTTCTCACACACAAAGTAATAGCGTCAAAACAATAAAAAAAAAAAAGTTAAAGAAAGTATTTACTTAATTTTAATACCCTTTAAGAGAGCTTTAAGAGAGACAAATATTTTTTGTGTGTCCCTGGGTCTTGCAACAACATTGGAGGTCTGGGGAGGGAAGGGAAATCATTCAGTTCGTTGTCAGGGAGGAAAGATTACTCCAACCCCAACTAAAGACTGCTATGACTGCTATCATAATACTTCGACATCATTAAAGTCCTACTTGAAACATCATTGGTTTTGGGTGTATAGCAGTCCTTTCAAGATCAATGAACATTACACTCAGTGGAGTAACAACCAAGAAAAATATAAGCACGTGTATTACCTCTCATGGTTATACCACCATCACTTTCCTTTCCCCCACTGCTCTGGGGCCTCATTGTACAGTTTACTATCAGGTGTTAGAGATGTTTGCTCTAATTTGCAGGTCTACTTTCAGAAGTGCCAGAAACTGATTTTTGACTACTTTCATATGCCATTGTAAATACATCATCTGACTATACATAATGTCAGGTTTTGCTCAGTCATCCATACAATACAAAAAGTGACAGTTAAAACAGAAATACATGGATGTTACTCTAACAAAATATAATTTCATCCTGGCTTCAGGCTTCCATTTGGGGAAAATCTAGACATTCTTGCACAAATAAGCTTTCTTATACAAATGTAGGAGGAGTTATAAACTAATTGCTATTCTCTCAAATAGAAATTTATTGTCTTTCAACAACTACGTGGCCAGTACTTCCCAGCAAGCTGGCTGATCTCTCCATTCTTTTTGTTTCCCAAAGTCAGCCTGTGAAAATACAGGTAAGAGTTCTGCTTGGGAAATGCATTTTTATTATTTCTCAATAAATACTTAATGAATCTCATTCCACATCCAGCATTACTCTGGTCATAGGGTTTAATAAACAAAGTCCGCAATTATGGATGTGTCTGGTTGCATAGGCTTTACAGTCTTAGAAGTTCTCCCTGTGGCTGCCCCAAGATGACAGAAATATGCTGAAAGTGCCCTTATATTCAAATATACTTCAACTTTGCAGCAAATAGCAACCTTTGTTAAGATGCTATTTGAACTATATCCACACTGTTATAAGATGTCTCTGTTACAAGAAGTTAATGCAGAAATACAGTGAAGCACCACACACACACATATAAATTATTTTGTATATTTAACAAAAGTAGTAGCTTCTTTAGCAGCCCTTCACCATTAAATATCTTGATTACTACTGTTTAGGCCTGGGACATACTAGTACTTTCATTCTAAGGAATGAAACAGTGTATATTAATTCAGACTGATAGCACCACCTTGGTTACATAGCCTGAAACGCATAGAATAAACAAGATGATCTAGAGGTTCCTGTAGCCTTACATTTTTATAAGTAGTTATGAAGTGCATTTCATCAAATTATTATCAAATTTCTGACATGTCTAGCCTCCTGTTTACTTATAATCATGTGGATAGTAAGAAAAGAAATGCAAACCAATTTGCAAGGATTATAGTTGTCCAGGTGTCTTTATCACCCTAATCATAGCAGGGATATGGCATTCAGAGATAAAGCATAGTTGTGTTTAGAAGGCCTGTATTTCCTCTCCACACGCAGGTAGTATTAAAAAAAGGGAGGGAGGGGTAAGGTAAGTTTTGCGTTTAGCAAGACAGACTGTGTAGACATGGAACTTGTGACAGCAACAAAGACAGCCAACTAACTGTCTCGCTTTTTACACTGATAAAATCTGTAGGTATAGATACAGGTGGTAAGATTATGTTTGTGCTCATTTGCATGGTACAAAAATCAGGTCTTAACTTAGACTTATAAAAAACAGTGAGTAAAGCAACTTCTGGAGTTCTTCACCCACTGATAGTGTTAGCAGCAGTATACACAGGAATATATTGCTTTATCACCACAAACTAAGCTTCAATTCCAAAAAGCTGTGTAAACAAATAGTGTAGTCATGGTGCACCAAAGTTGCCATTGCCTTTTCACAGAAACAGGCAGGAATTCCATAATCGCTCATACACAGAGAAAATATCAATCCCTCAGCACCAACTCTTCTTGCAGAAGAGCTCTTCTGAACATCTCTGCAGATGAGAGGCTCACATCAGAGTCATTTAGAGGTGCTAGACAATATCAGACAATTATCTTTAAAAAGAGGTTATTCTCCCTGAAGCTCAAATTCCATTCAACATGATGCATCACTTCACCTGAAAGCAATTATTAAAAAAGCATTACCTGCTCTCTTCTACCCAACAGCCTAAAGGAACACCAGGAGGCTACTTCAGGAGGTTCTTGTGCTGTTTCACATCCCATAAAGAGTCACCCAGTCATCCAGAGAAGACTGTGGTGGTTCATTAAGTGTCAAGAGATGCAAACATCTCACTGCAGTTGAAGATACCCCAAGGAAGCCAGTAAACTAGTTGAAAGGGGGCAGGCACACGTAGAAATCCTTACAAAGACTATCCTCCAGAAACAGCACAAGGAAGCCAAAAGTAATGCATTTTAGCCAGTAAAAGAAATTCCCCCTCCCACACAAAGTCCTGCCCTATAGTCAGAGGAACCTAGGAGTTGATACAGAACTTGCAGAACTCCAGTACAGAACTTAAATTCAACCCAAGTGGTTTTGAACCCTTGAACATCAAACTGGATACAACACACACAACCATGAAATGGCACAGCTCCATGTCCCTGTGTTATTGCTGAAAAGATTCACAGAACCTATCTCCAAAGCAATGCAAGTAATTAAATACAACCCCCCAAAAGATAAAACAGGTTTGCCTGCTTTTTACTAGCACTCTGACTTCCCTCTGAAGTGAAAACTTCTTGTTTGCTGCTCTACCCATGTCACTTGCTGCCTCCCTTCTTCCATTATACAAACGGAAGCACTCTACACCTTACCTATATGGGTTTTCTTTTTTTAGCTTGTTTCTTTGCATCCCTATTACCTTTGTAATATTTCTAAATAAAATCTCAATAGTTCTTTGGCACCTGAATAATAATTAGTTCATAAAGATTTCAGAGCTTTTCTGGATCTTTATATTCAAATTTTTCACCCCACTCCCACTATAGAAAAATGAGACAGGTTTGTGCCTGTACACTCTTAAAACAGTAAAGCATACAAATGTACCTATTCATATATATATATATATGTATATATATACACACATACATAAACTCTACCTCTTTCAAAAAGCAGCTTTATACCTTGCATTTATATTGCCTCTGCTTTCATCAAGCCACGGATATTCTCATTAGCTCATCTTGCTCTTGACAACTGCATATTTTCCTTATTATATTTTTTGTGGGATTCACATACCTTCAGAACAAAGTCATTCTCCAGCTTGGTCCCATTTCATATCAAAATCACATCTGCCAGACACACTTCAAGGGAAAAAATTCTCACAACCTTAAATATATGCAATGCAGGCCTAACACCAGGAAACACAGAAGGTAATCACACTACTTTGTGTTACTATCTTTCCCAGCTGCTGCTGCTCTTTTATCTGACACAGCTGCAGCTTCCCTGAAGAAAGCCCTTCTGGACCACCCTGCCCATGGGCCAGTTGGAGGCATGGGCAGTCCCAGCAGGTAGTCAGGATAATTGAATATCTGTGCGTGTGACCCCTGAAATAGGGAGGAGGGAGAAAGCAAGCAGAAAGTGCATGTGGGTAGGATCAAATGTCTCCATGGAGAAAGAATCATTTGCAGGTGTCAGGAAGAGCAGCAGAGCAAAAGTTTTAAATCTCGGATGGATGGAAGGAAGGAAGAAAATAGAGGAGGGATATCCTAGGAGAAGAAGGGAGGAGGAGACTTAACTCACAGGCCCTGAAGGTGTCATTTAACTATGTGTTTTCTGTCCACAGACTCCTAAAACTATTTCAGTACTCAACCTTTCCTAAAATATCACTAGCTGCTCCCTCAGTCAGTGCTCTGGCATCACAGCAATCCTTTGCATACCTGCCTGGAGGTCCTGAAATACCCAGTCCACTCTCAGCTGTTACTCTGATGCTAGGATGTCCTGAACAGGTTCTACTCTGCTGGATCCTGAATAAATACACAACGGTATTTTTGTGTGGTTCTTCCCAGTCAAGGCTTTAAGAAAACATGTAAAGATATTATGATGGTGAAAATTTTAGGTGCTTGAATCTGCTCCTAATTAGACAAATGATCCAATGTAGACATCAAATTTACTGGAAGAGGAAATAGTGCTAACTTTTAACCGGTGGAGGATGTACAGTGTATGGTTACTTGAAGAAAGTAGGACAGAAGCAACTGTAGATTTTTGGAAGTAAAAGCTAATCTGTTGAAAGAGTGGAGGGCAACAGCACAGAAATATTAGTTGAAAGAGGCTGTATTGTGTATTGCCTTCCAAAATTCATTAAAAAAAATCCTAAATGGGAGGAAAAAACAAAACAAAAACAAAAAAAAAAAAAAAACATGGAAATATTATCGGTTAATTATTACATCCTTTTATTACCTCTTTCTCATAGAATTCAGTTAATAATAATAATAATAAAACAACATAATATATTATATACATTTATTATAACAATAATAAAACAACAGTTAATAATAATAATAATAAAAAAATTCAGTTAATAATAATAATAATAACAATAAAACAAATAGCAGAAACATTATATCCCATCAGAAATCAGTAGAAGAGAGGTCTTTGTGAAATCTCATCCCCAACAAAAATAGGGAAATGCTTAAGAATTATTGGTGTAGTTATAACCACATTAAAAAGTGTATCACTGTTCACTTTGGCAAATAGCTGGTAGTAACTTAATAACAAGGTTTTCACTGCATACACAGGCAGCTTTACATATTCTGTTTTAAATTCTCTTAGGTAACTTTGACTAATTTCATCATATGTTTGGGTTCTTTTTTTTTTTTTTTTTTTCCCTGATAACGAGACTGAGAGTTAATTACAATATCTTACTACTATCCACTTCTTGCATTTGGTTTATTGATAAAAATAAAAGAGATTGAATACACCAACTGTTCTAGGTTAAATAATTTAATCACTTTGGCTTAGTTAAATAGAAAAACAACATGGAAGAAATGCATGCGTGGCTTTGATTGTATGTCATGTCCAGATTTTTGTAATGACTTGCAATAAGTAAGCCATTCCTGGCAGCTAGTTAATGGGGAATTACTTGCTCCTTTGAGAGCAGTATTGTGCTAGAGTCTCACTCATATAGAGTACTAGCACAGGACACATTGGCTTTGTGGCAATCTAAGGAAGCAAAAGGAGCTCCCTTCTGCTCTCAAGTAAAGGAAAAGAGTAAGCCTTTTTTGCCCACTGATGTAATTTGCCATCCACCAAGTTACCATTATGAGTGGGAAACAAATATTTCCTGACACAAAACGAGACAAGTAAACCAAGAGAAAATAATTGTAGAACTGAAATAATAATAATAAAAAAATCTGTGGCATTGTGTAAAGACAAGCACTATATAACACAAAAGTGGTAAGAAAAAAAAAAAAAAAACAACCACAACAACAAAACACATGCACATACAAAAAACAGATAAAGAACAACAAAAGCTTCCTGGGTGGATAAGAAACAGATACGAGTTGATAACCCTACAGAATGAACCATCAAAAAAGGAGACTTTGTTCCCTTTCTAATGAATCCAGCCCAGAAACGTCTTCCTCACTCCAAAGCCCTCTATGTGGGGTTCCACTTTGGAAGCAGATGATCTTCACACCTTCCTGTGTTTTGCTATTATAATGCACCATGTGGCAGTGAACACAAGTCTTTCTCTCTGCATCAGTTGGCCTATGATAATAAACTTGAAACTGAAATCCTAGTACTGCTAGCAGGTTGATGAGAGCTTGGTCAGTTAGAGAGTTTTGTTTTTATTCAAAGCAAACTGCCTGTTGTTACTTTTGTGGTCCTGTGATTATTCAGAAGTCTTGGTCCTTTCTATTATTTAAATGATGTTTCACTTAAGCAAAGGATGCGGTCATCTTCCCCCATTAAAATGTATGCTGGAAACCTCTTGTAAGGTAATTCTCCTTCTGAAGACTGCATGAAGAAATCAGCCAAATGTGCTTCTAAGACAAAGTTGTATTTCAGAATATTGTTCTAGCTGTCTAACAGTCAGGAAAGTGAAACACTTGATGAGGCAAGCCACAGAGGGTGCGAATATACTTCTCTATTTTTAAGATTTTAAGAACAGGATAGACAGGTGGTAGGAAGTCAAGATTCATGAGTACTCTTCCAGGTCTACATTTGTATGATTCAGGCACCCAATTCACTATTTTGATTTAAAAACCTTGTGAGTTTGAACTTGCTGGATAGGGATGGTTTGTGCTATCAGGATAGAATGGGGTAAGGAAAAAAGTAACCATGTAAGGCTGTATCACCATTGCCACAGTGCAAGTATGTTGGCATTAAACTTTGTTCTTCTTTCAATATGATTTCCCGTTTAATAAATAGAACAGAAATAAGGTAATACTTACATGGCATTCATAAATTATTTTCAGGATACAGGAGAACAATGCATCTCAGAAGAATATAATATTTTCGCTACTGAACAGAAATATCTCTGTTTAAGAAAAGCTCTAACAGTACTCTCCATTAGGTCTGTTCTCCTTGGACCTAATGAGAAAAATATTATATGTTAAAGGCCCTGTGGAAACTTCTACCAAGATCTTGAGAGTTCACTAGAAGAAAATACTAATACTATAGACAAAAGGGAAGATAACAAAAGACACTTTATAAGAGGTACAAAGATATACAAAAGAAAACAAACAAACACAAACAAAAAACAACCACAACTCATTTCCTCTTTCCAGTAAGCTGGTATCCCAGAAATAGGACCTGCATTAAAAACACTACTATAAACACCATAAACCCAGTATGAAAGTAGGGTGCCATGTCCACATCCAAGGTGGCTTTATGTTAGTTTTTTGACTCGCTCTTTTCTTTAAAGAAAAACTGACTAGAATACACATTATTTACTAAGTGTCCATATCCTAAATGACAGTTATTTCTCCAGAGATTGTAGCTAATGTGCTTGCTTCAAAAGTTCTGTTTTGGAATATGGCTGGAATTTCTACCTTAGTTCCTTAATCTCTAACACTTGGCTTCAGACTCTTTCTTCTAAGTTACTTTCAGGCCTGGAACAGATTTCATGTTTGCAGAATGCATCAGAGGAGTCTTTTCTCTTTTAATACTTCATTTGCACTTCAGAGTGCTTATCCTTCCATTCTTACCTTTATCAAAAATCTCCTCCTCAGATCACCCTCTCTAACTGATTTCATGAATATTGTCTTATGTTTTCCAAGGAAAATAATAGCCTTTTTTTTTTTTTTTTTTTTTTTTTTAAAAGAAAAGGAAGAATCACATTCTCAATTTTGTAAAATTGTTTCTAAATTAAATGTCACATACCACTCATTTCTTTGAGGACTGGGCTATTCTATACTTAATGCTGTTAGCCAGAAGGGGCTCCTTCCACTTATATGTCTGTTACTTCAGCTTGTAAACTGGCCCAGGTAGCCAGGTAGCTGCTGAGATTCCATTTGGAAACCAAGAACATAAGATTTACTGGATAGTGGGAAATACATATATATATATATATATATATACACACATATATCCTGCAGTCAGGTTTAAGTTTCCTTAAGGCCAAACTAAATGTAAAACAAGACATTTATTGATTCAAGCTAAAAGGATAATATTTACAAAATTTATAGAAAAAAAAAATATAAAAGATTGAAGTAAAGCCTCTTACTTCACTCAGCTCTAATGGTTCACACAAATATGCATGGTGCAGCTGATCCACTCTTAGACACTCAGAGCTCAAGTACCAACATCTAGTTGCTTAGCAGAAAGCAAATTATTTTTAAAATCTTGAAGAGAATTTGATTTGGGATTCTCTACTTCCTTCTTCTTCCCAGCTCCTCAGATCTTCTCTTCAAAATCTTTTATTTCCCTGTCACTTCTTCCTTTAAATGTTTCCTTTGATCTCACACCCTCTGGCTGCTCCCATATTCTTTGGAAATATTGGTGTTTGCTGGGCATGATTAGGTGCGATTATCACTTGTCCAAATGGTAACAGACGGCTAGCCTCTTGTGAAGCAAAGGGCCAGTCTGGGCAATTTCAAGTCCTTCTGTAAGTCTTTTTCATGTTATTAATTTACATTTCTTTATACACAGGTAATTTTGCTAATCCTATTTTATACACCCTACTAGTATAGATGCGCATCGTATAAATGGATTTCATTTCAGAACAGATAGCAATAACCAGTCATTTCAGGGTAATAATGCCTCTGCTGACTGCTCCCTCAATGAATAATTCAGGTATAAACTGATATATTTTTAAATAATAATGCTTCATATTACAAAGAGAATTATCATAGTGTACCTACCCATCTGTTCTAATAATTGTCCATCTCAGTTCCAAAATGAGATAACCAGTTGACATCTCTAAATCTCATAAATGACTACAGATGGCTTTCTCCTGAGAGAATGTCCCTAAAACTTGAAAGTCATTGGTACAGTAATGTACCTAGTTTTCTTTGGCACCAACTTGTCTCCAGGAGAAATAGTTCCAGGAACTTCTAATAACATAATGATAGTCTTTATATATATATATATATACACACACATATATATAGAAGTAAATCATAATCATTGAATCATAGAATATTCCAAGTTGGAAGGGTCATCAAGTCCAACTCCTGGTCTACCCAAAAGTTTAGACCATGTGACTAAGTGCACAGTCCAATCTCTTCCTGAATTCAGACAGACTCAGTGAAGTGACTGCTTCACTGGGGAGCCTGTTCCAGTGTGCAACCACCCTCTCTGTGAAGAACCTCCTCCTGACGTCAAGCCTAAACTTCCCCTGCCTCAGCTTAACCCCGTTCCCATGGGTTCTATCACTGGTGGTTATGGAGAAAAGGTCTCCTGCCACTCCACTCCCCCTTGCGAGGAAGTTGTAGACCACGATGAGGTCCCCCCTCAGCCTCCTCTTCTGCAGGCTGAACAGGCCCAGTGACCTCAGCCACTTCTCATATGTTTTCCTCTCTAGGCCCTTCACCATCTTCATCACCCTCCTCTGAACACTCTCCAACAGTTTAATGTCCTTTTTGTACTGTGGTGTCCAGAACTGCACACTACTTGACGTGAGGCCACACCAGTGCAGAGTAGAGCAGGACGATCACTGCCCTCGACCGACTACCAATGTCGTGCTTGATGCATCCCAGGATATGGTCGGCCCTCCTGGCTGCCAGGGCACACTGCTGGCTCATATACAACTTGCTGTCAACCACAACCCCCAGATCCCTCTCTGCGAGGCTGCTCTCCAGCGCCTTGTCGCCCAGTCTGTACGTATAGGCAGGGTTGCCCCATCCCAGGTGCAGGACCTGGCACTTGCTTTTGTTAAACTTCATGTGGTTGGTGATCACCTAGCTCTCTAACCTGTCCAGATCTCTCTGCAAGGCCTTTCCTCCCTCATCCGAGTCCACAACTCCTCCAAGTTTGGTGTCATCAGCAAATTTGCTCAAAACACCTTCTAGTCCTACATCCAAATTGTTTATAAAAACATTGAAGAGGACTGGCCCTAAAATAGAGCCTTGAGGGACCCCACTAGCGACCATCCGCCAGCCTGATGTAGCCCCATTTACCACAACCCTTTGAGCCCTGCCTGTCAGCCAATTGCTCACCCATTGTATGATGTTTTTTTCTAGTTGTATCCAGTATCACATTGTGACTACAGTAGTATTGATCCTTCTGGCTTTATAAAGAATATCACACATAAAGAAGAACTGAGATAACCTCCATGGACATGTTTTAATTACTTAGAGCAGCCAGACCTTGAAATGGAAACAGTAATTGTAAAAACCAGAAGTTTTATGCTTCCATCCATAATTAGATATACCATTGCTGGTCTGAAAAGGGCTACATACAACATGGGAAAACAAACAAATAAACAAAAAGCATACAATGGAAAACTCAAAAAATCAGCCTAATCTGAGTTGGTAAATGCATAAGAATCCACAAATCCACAATAGGAAAAAGCAACTCCTCATCATCTTGGGCATGCCTTATCAACGACCACCATAAAAATATTTGTAAGCTGAAAGGCTACTGTGCAAGCAAAAATGAAACTAACTGGGGAATATGAGCAGAAGGAACTGATCCAAAAGCTCCCATTGTCCTGTTTTCAGTGGGAACAAGTCTTAAAAGGAACCACAAAAAATTACTTGTGCTTTGCTTGCTAGCATTCTGTGCTAACAGCATAAACAAATGTTAGAAACAACCAAAGGTGATGATAAATATTTTCTTTAGCTATAAATACCAGCCTAAGTATGTAAAAGCTTTATTAATATACAGTGTTGCCAAATTTTGGATGATTCAGAGGAAAAAGAAACAGCAACTTAGTCCATTAAAAAACGACTCAAAATGTAAATAAACCATGTGGCAGCATGCTTACTAGTTAGTCATGAGTAAGGAACTAGGAGACAGTGTGAAAACTCTTCCCAATCTACTACATGATCCAGACCAATTTATTTCACTCCTATTTATCTATCTGTAACATGGGTGCAAGAGAATTTATTTCCCAGATGTCAGCGTGGTGAAAGTTAATTGATGTTTGTAAATTTCTGCCAGAATCCCTGATGAGAGGTGAACAGAAAATAATATTACATTCACCTTCTGAGAGCCCCTATATTTATTTCATAAATGCAATAAAGAGGAATTGAGGGTTACAAGAATTATTAAAAATCTGCTGTAATAATTAGTGATTTCAAAATGCACATTCTAATTCACAGAATATCAATAATTACTCATATGTTAATATAGAACATCTTTGGGTTAATGGCAGTTTTATACTGAGAGATGAATGCATACATTTTTACCAGAAGAAAGTTCAAATCACATTTCTACCCTTTCCCCTGCTTTGACTTCATTGAAATGACGAGATAGGCTCCAAACCACAGGGAGGGAGGGGGAGAGAGAGAGAGATTAAATATGGGATGTGGGGCTTTGTGGTTACTGTATTTTACTTTACCATTCTAAAGTATATTCCTGGGTAATCATAGCTGCTCCCAATTTTCCATCTCTAAAACAAGGACATGGGAAGCGGCACCATGGACCCAAATTCAGGAAGCATTTTCCACAGAATTCTGTGAGGGAGTGGCACCATATGTTGCTATATGAAGTCCCCTTCCTACTCCACAATTTAGATACTACTGAGGGATTCTGACTTACTTCTAACTTTCTTTCTGTTTTAAACAGGAATTGTTATAATTCTGACTACTCTTGTTACCTGTAGAAATTTCTATCCTTCTCTCACTTCTTAGTGACAATGTCATTCCATGGCAGGTTTCCACAGTCAACTGAAATTTTGGGCAGCAAGTCGTGAAGATAATACTACTATCTTTCTCTATTTCTTTTTCATCATGGCTTGTTTAACTGCTTTCTAACATGGATGGCAAAAGAGCACAGATTCAAACAAAAACTATTTCACTAAAAGGTGGGATGCTGGGGGGCATATTCAAACCATTCATTTTCTTGTGCTCTTTCTCTGGAGACAGAATAAAGGGTCTACATGTCAAAAACAAATACAGGAATAAATAGCATATTTTGAAATACAACTCCTAGAACAAGCTGGAATCCTTCTCTGAGATGTCCATGTGTTAAAGACAGGGACAGTAATGCCTCAACACCATATCCCATAGGAGTACAATGTGACTACTACAGAATTTGGACTTCATGTGTATATAGTCTTAGGAGCTTGAGACAGAAGGAAGCAAAAGACTTTTTTTTTTTTTTTTTTTTTTTTTTAGTTCTGGCAGCTACAGGATTTTATGGATCTGCACCTAAAGAAAGGGAAAAACAAAACAAAACAAAAAAACTAACAAGCTCTAAGATGTAATTTCTCCAACCTGACACCTTGCAAAGTCACCTACTACAGTGACAACCTATTCATGAAATTTGATGAAACCACTTTACTAAAAAAAAAAAAAAAAAAGTAATTGAAATAACCATTAAATCTTCTCAAATAAGAAAGAGCTTGAAGAAATACCAAGACCCCTGTGCTGGGGGTGTTTTGTTTTGTTTTGTTTTGTTTTTTGGGTGGTCATGGTGATGGTGGAATGGTGAATTTGGTTGTTGGTTTTAGTTTGTTCATGTTTTTTGTTGGTGCTGTTCATTTAAAAAGTCTTCTCCTAGGTTGCCAGCAGTAGACAGGTACCTTGGCTGAACTGGGATGGACAGTCTATGAGTCTTGTCATGATTACCTCTGGATTTGTCTTGCTTGCTGCTAAGTGTGAATGTTCTCATGACCCCTTTCTATTTGATTTTTTAAATTAATAATAATAAAAATCCATTGTCCCCAGGATGATCCTTCATAGACCTAAAGATGTTTCTTTAGCACGGATACAAAAAAAAAGAAAAAAAAAAAAAGGTATAATGTTTCTCCTTCTTACTTTTTCTTCACATTTATTCATAAAGATAAACAGAACAATCCTCATAGCATAAGTTGCATTATTGGTATTCATAACTTCCCTTCCAGTAGAAAAGGCCTATTTCTTTGACTTGTTTTCTCAGACATTCTGTGAAATCAGGCAGGTGCCTACTTGATCTGAACCTGACTTGTGTTTTCACAAAATTTCTACAGCTGTAGTCAGATTACATAAAATGAAAGCCAAAATTTGCAGATCCTGAAAAGGCTGACAGAACTGATGCTCGTGTTCCAGTACATGTCACCATAGTTCAAGGCCTGGTTCAAGACTAGTATTCATGTCTTATTTAGAAGATGCAACTTGAGTTTACTTAAATAACTTCTGGCTGTGAGTTTTGTCCTGGGAGTTTAATACCTGATATTCCTCTAGAAGTAGTTCCTCTAAATAGAGAATTTATGACAGAATGAGGGAAGCGTCTAGTGAAAACTTCACAGAAAAACACAGCTAGTTAATTAAACAATTATTAGCACTAGATGTTTTCTTAAAATGGTATATAGCAATATCTTGTTATGCAGACAGTATAGCAATCGACAATAAGGTATGCAAAAATGGAATCATGTTTCCAATTTTGAAGTTGTGTTTTAATACTGTATTCTGAGGTCCAACAGCACATTTTTCTTGCCTGGGTCCCACTTGCACAGCTTCAAGATATTAAGAGCCCTTTTGAAGGGGTATTTATCTTCCTTTACTTCATTACTCTACTGGATTCTCAGAAACTTGTTCTTCATCTTCAGGTAACAAGACTTTCTCTATCAGTCCCCTAACTTCCTAAAAATATATGGCATATAAACAACAAAATCACTGAGTAGAATCATAGAATGGCTTGAGTTGGAAGGGACCTTAAAGATCATCTAACCCCAACATCCCTGCCATGGGTAGGAATGCCACCCACTAGATCAAGTTGTCCAAGGCCCCATCAAATGCCTCCAAGGGATGAGGCACCCACAACTTCTCTGGGCAATCTGTTCCAGAGCCTCACTACCCTTACAGTGAAGAATTTCCTCCTAATATCTAATCTAAATCTATCCTATTTTAGTTTAAGATCATTCCCACTCGTCCTATCATTATGTACCGAGTAAAGAGTCCTTCTCCATCCTTTTTATAAGGCCCCTTTAGGTACTGAAAGGCCGCAAAGAGGTCTCCCCAGAGAGCCTTCACTTCTCCAGGCTGAACATGTCCAGCTCTCAGTCTTTCTTCATATGAGAGGTGCTCAAGCCCTCTAGTCATCTTTGTAGCCCTCCTCTGGACTCAAAAAGCAAGACCTAAATCAGCGATAGCCACCATTTTGACGGAAGTACAGAGAGTGTTGGGGATTCTTCCCATAATAAGCCATACAAAAGGAACTAGGCCCTATCTCACCTAACTTCAGATACCTGCAGTTTCTTATATAGAGAGAAAGGTTCATATCCATAGGGAGAACGGTTCATTCTTCCTAAAATCATGCTACACCAGATGACCAAAATTTTTTGGATTAGATCTAGGCAGAAAGCTACCATACACCTGCCCAGTCTTCTCAGTTGGAGGCATAAGGTCTGAAACATAAAGATGCACTGTGCCCCTTTAGACCTTTCTAAAGAATAGAGGCCAAGAGAGCAAACTTTTCTAAATCTGGTATTCCTTGCTGAAAGCAAAAACAGTTTATATTCATGGCACTGGTCCATACAATTTTATCATGCTAAGTGTGGATGTCGTCATATCCACAGCACAGCTTGCTTGCCTGCTGTATCCTTTCCTACTCTGACTTATTCATTGATCAAGCAGTGCTATTAAAACTTGGCAAGAAATGTAGTGTTGTTTTTTTCCTCATAAATATTCATTGATATTAAAAAGTACATATTTCATCTCATTTTTTTCCTAGCCACCTTCTACAAAGTCTTGAGAGAGACAATTGACCAACACAAATGAGAATGGAAAGCTAAGTCCAAAAGGAATATCACTATTTACACTAGAGCTGTGGGTACATCCATCTAACCAGGAAAACAAATAAAACCATGTGACTTAATCCATCCATTTACAACTCAACAACAGCAATTAAACTTTTTTATCTTGAATATTTTGATTTCTTAATGGAGTAGTAAAAATAAAATGTTTTTAATTGGCTGCTAAGCCTGAACAAATCACACCCTTGATGCAGAAAGAGCAGAAACTTGCCTGAGTAAGTTGTTTGCTGCAAATTATTTATTTAGCTGCATACACAGGCAAAATATTTGCCCCCAAATCACTGGACAATCTCTTCATACCTGAGGGAAGCTTCTACTGTAGATATTAAATAAGTATTAATCCATGCTTTGCCTCTAATTAAATGTCATCTATGTTATCTTATGTGCATTAAGGGCAAAGTATGATACACTTTTGACTTCAGAAAATTAGACTCCCTCCTTTAATTATGCCTCAAGATAGACTTTGATTCAGGAATCACATGCTACTGTCAATGTTTTAGTGTCCATGATCTGTCCTGGAGAAAGACAATAATGTCAACTCTAGAAATATGATTCATAACATTAGAGAAGAATTCTGGACATCCATTTTATAAAACATCTTATTACGCAATTTTCCCAAGACAGTGTACATCTTTGAAATGTTTATACCTAAGATCTACTGGGAGCAAAATGTAAGGCTTTCTGTTATTTTTTTTTCAACATTTAGTCAGTGTGCTTCTTTAAGTATCCTAGGGCTGATTATTTTTAATAATTAATATCATACAAATGTGACTAATTAACCTTGTATTCAACTATATCTACTACTAATTACCTTGATTTTTTTTACTATCAGTAGCTAACAGACTTCCGTGTTATTTTGCATATAGAGTTGTAGCTGCCCATTAGCTTCTAGATTCCTAGTACTCTGTTCTAGCAAAGCAAGGCTTGCAGCTTAAAGTAGGAAACCAAAAATATGCCACTGTCTGGTAACTGCTCTCCATTCTCTTTGTGGGGACATGGTTTATTCAGATCACATGCATTGCTTTACTGTTCTTTTCCAATTCCTCCCCTTCCCCTCATTAAACTAAATGGATGCATCCATCCAGGAAATTTTAACAACATAATATACAGTAACTTTATATCATAAAGCATGTTACTTTCCATGTTTGTGAAATTATCATATATTAGTGGTCTTACA
The DNA here is from genome assembly GCF_011077185.1 of Oxyura jamaicensis. NCBI lineage: Eukaryota > Metazoa > Chordata > Aves > Anseriformes > Anatidae > Oxyura > Oxyura jamaicensis. Next base: position 45,912,777 of record NC_048895.1, on the reverse strand, counting down.
TCATTAGGTAGCAGCTCTTGAACTGAGAGCTATTTGCACTGCCATCCTCCAACAACAAAATCTACTGTGCCTGTTCATTACCACCTTGTGAAATCTGATGTTGGCATTTCTCATGTTAATTAAAGAGCCAGAAATGTAAATTAATTGAAGCTTAACATTAATTTTAGGAGTCCATAGATTTCTAGAATTCATTATTTTCTATTTTAAGTTAAAACTTAATTGAAAATTTTTATACATCGTAAGATCTGAGTTCAGGGTTCTGTTTTACTAGTCTTAACAATTCTGTGGAACAATATTTTTTATTTATTTTTTTACTGTTCTAATAAAATTTTAAAAGTTAAAAAATAAATCTGCCTTTGTCAGCTAATAAAACATATTCCCTTTAACACCAAAGGTTGGCAGTAAGTTCAATATAGAATAATTCTTTTCTGTATCCATGGATCATTTTCTTCGGCATCTATTGTTACTAATTTGGATTTTTTTTTTTTTTTTTTTTTTACCAACAATCTCATTTCTCTACATCAAAGTGTAGAGCTCACAGATCTGTTCTCACACATAATAAGAATCTGCAGTAGTTGTTCTGGGTTATATGGTACAAAATACCACGTGCCATCTAAGTTTGAGAGACCACTGCCTTACACAGCATCATGTTATAACAACAGGAAACAATTCCACATTGTCTGCCTGAAGTCTGAAAAACTAAAAGGTTAATTCAAAACACAGTAAGATCAGTGAGCCATTCTGTGTGTTTCTCAGGCCTTTCACTAACCTATGACATCTGCCTCCAACTGACAGATGAAAATATTTGCATTGCACATGCAAATATAGCCTAACAAATTAGTCATGCATCCAACTAAGAAAATAAATAGGTTACAGCCTGCCACTACCTGATTTGCTTGGATGCAGTGATTTCTCACACGGATAAATAGTGACTGCAAGAATCCCTATGGACATTGTCAGGACACAACTCTCAAAAGCTACCTTAGGATCCAACAATAATCTAGAATTTTCAACTATTTTATGCATCTATTTTTTCAATTCATATTAATCTTTATGTCTGATATTTACTCAGTTTTTGTAAAACTGTACTGTAGGTCTTGAAAGCAAACCTGTGAGGAACATTTAAAATTCAAAATCACTCCAATGCTATCCCACCCATGTTAAAACCTGTACTAATCTGTGTTTGTGCATTTCATAGCATTAACAGTAGAAGAATAAGTAGAGACAGCCTGTCTTCCATGCTTCCATGCATTTTGGATGGCTCCTCATCCAAGCTTTGGAACATTAAAAATATAGCAAGAAAAAACAGTCTTGGGCTAGACCTAAATATTGCAAGCACCACAGCAGCAACCATATTTAGTATTTACTCTTAATAGGTGGCATCAATAAACAAGTCTGTATTCTTTAACTTCTTAAAGCATGCTTATGAGTTATCATAAGCCTTATAGCCAAAGAAAAAGGAGAGAGACGAAAGAGAGAGATGTGAAGCAAGTCTGGAAATCTCAAGCCAGTTCCCAATATGAAAAATTCCACTTCGAAAATAAATTATATGAAGTGACAGTAGTGAACAGGGTCAAAAGAGACAAGAAATTGAATTCCCCCATTCCAGGAGCAGAAAAATATAGTCAGGACACTCAGAAAACTTAAAAGGCTTTAACAAGTACCATAATGTGTCTATTCTATATGTAAATAAACAGCTGAATCAATCAGGGATGTTAATCAAACACTATGCATAATTCCCACTGATAATTTTTCTTAGTTGAATTCTCCGGGCCTTATTTAAGTCAAAACTATAAAATCTGTTTCTGTCTCCCTGTTGCTATTGTGTGTGCTATATAACTAACACCTGAATGCAGCACAGCTGCTGTTAATAACTAATCTGTGTTATTTTAGTCTAACAAGTTGTTAGGATAGGCATCTCCATCACTCTAACACTTTCTGTATAACTACACTGACATAGATATTTGAATATTTCAGACTCATTTTTGATTTTCCTGAGTGATTCTCAGTTTATCTAAAATTTCCGTGATATGTCCTTCAACTTCCTGTAAAAAATAGATTAAATTTTGAGAAATATCAAAATATCCTTCATTACATAAGAAATAATCTGCAGTGATACTAATTGGCAACACTTCTGATCAGCATTTAAAATACTCCAATACTTTTTACTCCATTAACCTTGACATAAATTATAGTAAGTGGTTCCTGTGTGACAGGAGTTTTAATTTAACACTACATCTCAAGTTACACACATCTTTGAGTCTGACATCAAGCCTCATTTCTTGCCAGTTCTTACACCCTGAGGGAAACCCAACAGACAGTAAAACCAGGTCCTACTGTGTAAACAAGGAAGGGTGTTTATAATGTTACTTTTGTTAAACCAATTACTTTTATGTAAATGAGTGGATTTTTTGTCTTTCAGCATACATATCCTTTTCTGGCTTTTAGGTTGAGATGGTAAAACACCTCTGTTTGGGTGTAGTGAGTTTTGTGTTTCACATTTCACTGACGTCTGAAACAATGCCTGCTCTTTTGGCTACTAACACAGAGCTTCAGGCTTCAGCGTGCAATGGGATATCAACTGAACCAAAGATTGTTTTATTCAAGCTATTACTCACTTTTCTTTTCTCAAGACATCTGTTAGTCCGTATATTTTATGGAAATCTTTTCAAGCTCTTCTTGCTGATCTATTCCATGGATTTTATATAGTGGAGTTATCTACCACAGGCTCTTTTACTTCATTCCAATGCCTTCAGTACAGTTGGAAGCAGAGAGTTTTTGCAGCTTTGAGTTAGATATTCAGATCAAAGTACCTTAATAGCATGCCACAGTGATTAAAATGATAAAAATAACACCAACAATTAAATAATAATAATAATAAAAAAAAAAGTGGAAATATATCCAGTACATTTCAACGTTCTAGCTGGTGGCATATAGCAGGCCTAACTTGGAACATGCTGAAGCCAAAGAAAATCTTTCCAATCATGTGTTGTTAGACTTACTGAAGGTAACTCATGTACAAACTAATTTGCACTTTGCCTGAAGCACAATGAGTTCTAAGGAAATAACTTTACTTTTATTTGGCCTTGGAGAAACATGTTTGATGCATTGATTTTCATAGTTTCTGCCTGAAAAGGCAGTAAGAGATCAGTTAAATTATCACACAACATACCAGCAAAACCAAATGCATCAGATCCACTTATTTTTAAAAAAGGAAAAATGCAATCTGTATGGGAGAGAACATGTTGTACTTATGTAGCATTACAAAATCATGTTTTTAAAAATAATATGGAAATGCACTAGTTTAATTAGTTTGCTCTTTTAAAATGATAATGGTCTTGTCCTTCCAAATAAAAGGTTTTAAATTTTGAATTGTTATTAGAAATAACAATCAAAACTCACTAAGTCTCCACAAACACTCAGCTAAAGTATACTTGGAAGGCAAACTCTCCTGCGGCTTACAGCGACCCCTCCATTTTCTATCTAGGCTACTTACAGCGTCTCAGTGATTTCCCTGCCTTGCTGATGTGACTGTTTCCTGCTCTAAAAACTATACAATATTGCCATCTGCTGACTCTTCTTTTTCATTACAAGCACGACGAAAGCTCCCCAAGCCCTCACAACACTAAAAACTAGCCATTTATATTTAATATCTTCTGAATGTTCGTATTGGATAGATAATAATAATAATAATATAAAGAAAACAAACAAACAAACAAAAAAAAAAACACCAAAAAACACCAAAGAGAGAAAATTCTCAGCATGGCTACTTCTTTAGAGGACCAGATTTCATATACACATTTGTTATATTGTGGGAGCTTATCTTACAGGGTATACAATCTTAAATTTCTGAAGGCACGGAGAACATATGATCTCTTGTTTGCCAGGAACAAAATCAAATCAAATAAAAAAAGTTGTGAATACTAATTGCATATATTCATTGTTCTAATAGCTCGATACCAAGTAAAATTGTCTAAATTAATCAAGAGTTCAACTCTTCCCCCCAAGTTTTCATGCTGGAGGCCTGATAAATATTTTTGAAACAAGTGACAGACTTCTGTCTTGTACTCTGAGGTAGTAATGAAAAAGGCTGTTTGAAAAATTTTACAGGAAAAACAATGAGTTTCAATATATCAATTCAATTTAAGGGCAGTCAAGTATGGTACAAGAAGACAACGGCTGTATCTATACCTGAACTTGTAAAGACAGAAATACAGACTTGGGGCAATTTTGGTTATGTGTTTTTCTCAGCTTTCCTGTGATTTTCTGGCAGCTTGGTTCTACCCTCTATACAATTAATTAATCAATTTGATGTTCTGTCAACAGGTAATAACTCTGCTTCAGGGGACAGAAAGTTAGAAGAAATGTTTGACCTTTTAAATGCTTATCTAAACCCAAGATCTATGTAAACATGTTGCTGTTTGCCCACCATTAAAAGTGACACATTATTCCCTGCTCATGTTGACTGTACTTTTAGCATCTATTTAGCTGCATGAAATTACCGCCTTACTTCACACAGCTGGAACACTAATCAGCGTAACCAGTGACAAGGACATGTTAAAAGTGATTTTAGTGAGATCATGTGCTATTTCTAACTACACAACTGCCATTACAAAAGGTATACTGCTTTTAACTGTGTTAATCTTGCAGAAATGTGTAAGCATTTAACTTTTATAGTTTAAGTGGTCCTCACACAAGCCACTCTCAGTATGCAAATTTTAGCACATAAATAAGTTACTGCAAGTTCTGTACATTGGATTGGATTTCAGAGTATTCAATACAAGCCTGTCTTCTACTGTTTGCTTTGTACAACACCAATCACAATGACAGCTCAATGAGTAACAATAGAGCCTAGTGAATTCCCCCTCTGACTCCCCCAAAAAAGTAACACTATTCTGTAAAAAATATTCACACTAGTATTTGTACTTCTATTAAAAATCAGTTATTTGATATCAACGATACATCATAAACCTCTTTTTCAGTCTAGAATTAAACCTGGCCTCCTACCTGTGTAGGGAATATATTCATAGATATGGTCATTTATATACCCCTGTGAATAATCTGCAGTCACATTCAGTTATTTGAGCATCTAGAAATCAGATTTCAAAGATAATCAGAACTGCCCTATCTTTGCCCCATTGAAGTTACTAGGTATTTCAGAATTTGGTTCAAGCGTAGATGAGTTAGCCAACTTGGGATACCTAGAAGACCCCACATGGAAGCATCCCATTGATAGACATAGTTAGACCTAGTTATTACCACTCCCCAGGCCAAGAAATACAAGAGGTAACAACTAATGATAATCTAATTCTTTAATGTATATTTGGTTACAAATGCCCAAAGTTGCAATATAAATGCAGAAACAACCTCTATGTCTGTAGACCACCATCTGCCACAGTCCAGATAAAATTACAAGCCTCCTATTTCGGGGGCAGAGGCTGGACACCATGGTGATCACAGAGAACCCCATTCAGGTGCTCCTGTGTTCTAAGAACATACTAGTAGAAGAGAGGAGAAGACTGTTGAGTGCCAATCTCAGTTCTAAAGGTTCCATTGTTTTAGTACCTACATAACAGTATTTCTCAAGAAACAATGCTAGGAAAGGTTTAGAAGTAGTGATTTCTTGCATCTATTTAAGGGTGTTTTCCATAATATCTGTTATCCCAACATAAACCATTGTTTCTTTCTTCTCGTCTCTAGTATTGTCATTTCCTCCCATCTACTGAGAATTTTACACCTCATAGATTCATGCTGTTCAGAAACAGAAAGAGGTTTGTGTGCTCCCTTTTTCTCCTGTCGTCTGCAGGTTTCTGGAAGTATAAAAACATACACACACAAATACATAGTTAAAAGGACAGAAATGGAAGTTACCTGACTTCTACGGCTGCATCCATAGCACTTTCAGTAAGCATACTGAAGAACAAGCTGGAGTTAACCAAGCCAAATGGTATAGGACAGGATCACCCGTGACACTGCCCTAGCTCGGCTCAAACTCACACCCGCTGTACCCACAGTTAATTTCCACCTGCAAATATCTGAACGGTGGCACATGAGCTAGACCACTCCCCTTTCACTGTCATCCCAACCAAGGCCCTTTAGCGCTTCATGTAAAAATATGGTCAATCTCTGTATACAATGAGAACATAGCCAAGGAGAAAATTCCTGCATCCCACACCAGCATGGGAATCCGGTAACAGCATATAAGGAGCAGAATAAACACACTGTACTCCCTTAGGAGATCAGAAAACACACTTCAGTATTTTACAGGCCAACTTCACTGCCACCGCATCCATTCACCTCACTAAAACAAGGAAATAATGTGATCCTACAAGATCCTACACAGCCAGCTCACTGTCCTGCCCAGCCAGGGTCTCTCAACTCAAAGCACTTTTCAGCTTCTTGTAGCTTGTCAATGAGCTCATCTGCAGCCTTCCAGTCTGCTCTGCTGTGGTGGGAGCTGCATTCCAGGGTCTCACCAGCCAGCTCCTTGATATACATCTAGGGAATGAGGGAGTCTGCAGGCACAAACTTAGAGCGTCCTTCACTCCAAGTGTCTGGTCTAATACAAATAAATAGGACAGACTGGAAAGGTGTCAGGGTGTGGTTATTCCTCCAAGGCTCTGCAGTTGCAGAGTAGGTGAAGAGAAGAGCAAAAGAGGGAGGGAATGCACTGGAAAAGGAAACGGGAAGGGGAAGAAGAACAACTCATCTCTCTGCCCCATGAGACTTCATAACAGTGTGGCCTGGCTTGTCTGACTAGTGCAGTGAGCAGATCAAGAAAATCCTGGTGACTCGGAGGCTACCCTGAAGCTGGCAGGGACTTTTGAATCCCACCATAGTTCACATTAGGCATGCTTGAAATCTAACAGTTTTGTGCCATGCTGTCTGTCTAATTCCAGACTACACCACTGCGTTGGGTAGTGCAGATATTTTACCAATTAAAGACTGCCTGTTTTGATCCCAGAACACCTACATTTCCTACTCTCTGAGCAGCCTGTCAATAGACAGCCAGCTCCCTCTGCTTCCCTCTGGTCTGCAGCACAGTAGCTGTATGCAATCAATAGGTTCAGCAAGAGCTGACAGCTTTGATGGAAAGCGAAACAGGGTGGAAGAAAAGAGAGCATGAGCCTGACTTAAGCAATGCACTGACTTGCATGGGAAAAGTACCATACCCTGCTGTACTTCTTACCTCTCCCCATCCCTGGAGCTAACAGCTGCTAACTTCTCAAAAAATCCTTCCCTTTCATGTGAGCCACTGAAAGTGAGAGACAGAACATGCTTCCTGTGGATCAAGATGGCTACTGGACCTGGAAGGGCTTTACAGAAATGCTACATTGAAAGTATCAAATAATGCCTTTTTATTTAGAAAAGATTAGGAAAATATTTTATTCATTTTAAAAAAAAAAAAAAATCCCATTTTTTACTCTGGAAAAATCATAAAATTCTCATTTCAAGTTACCTTTGAGCGAATACGTTTTTTGATCCCTTAGTGTCCCACCTCCCAAACGAAAAAAAGAAAATAGTATTTGCAGAGCCTTGTTCCCTGAAGTGCCTGCACTTGTTGACACATTCAGGCCCCAGTTTCATGGCTGGGGCTTCTAAATACAGCTGTAACATAAAAAGAAGAACAGCTACGTTTACATCTTTCTGACTTGGCTGGTTTTGATTCCTCAATGTGTAATTAAGGAAGATGGAGAGGGGAAGCATGATGTTAACTGATTAAGTACTTTTGAAGTTAGTACCTGGTAGGGAGAAGAAGGGGAGAAACCTTTACCCACTGTTTAAATGTCTTTATATCATTTTATGCAAAACCCTTCCTTGGAAAAGCCTTGGCCTAGAGAGTTCTGATTTTTCTATTTATTAGTCCTGCAGGAGATCTAGAGGCAATGACTGATTTTTTTTTTTTTTTTTTTTTTTTTTTTTTTTGTTTAGCAGTTGTCTACAAAGCTCTGAAATTCAAAACCTGTAGCATGCTGTAGAAACAAACATATTCAGGGAAGCTGCACCAATAAACACATTCATTGATGTGAGGACAGGCATACTAGGGAGGAATTCAGACCATCTTAAATGCTGAGGGAAGGTGAAACATGAGCAAGCAAACAAAGGAAACAGAAATTGATTTGATTGTTCAATCACTGTTCCTACTTAGAGTGTGTTTGTGAAAGTGAGTTAGATGCCAGTGGTAGGAGCTGCACATGGTGAGGTGAAAAACTGCCCACAGCCTGGAGTATGACAGTGGCACACTGAACACTGAGCATAAAGAGTATTTAGATCTTTCTCTTCCCTCAAAAGGAAATGCAGAAGACATTTCATATCACTGCTTTAACAGTTATTTCCTTATTTGCCACCTTATAATTTGCAAATTGGCATGTTCTCATACTCTAGAATAAAACTATATTTTGAGTACAAGTTTTCAATAAAGGCATACAATGAAGGTATGCTGTAGTCTGAGTAGTTATACTATACTCTATCCTAATGGAATTTTGCAGGATTTCCCAGTTCATTATCCATTAGCTTTTCTCTTCACCCTTCCACAACTGTCCTGATTTACGTATTTTATTTTACTATGGTGAATTCAAAGAACCTGATCCAGATTCTGCCGATCAATAGCCTTATCAAAAGACAATGCTTTCCCAGGCAGCACATAAACAGACTGTAAACTTCATTTCTATTATTGAAACATAGTACTCTGCAAGTATCCAAAAGGGATTGGACAATTGTATGGATAACCACAGCATCCAGGGCTGGTACAATCAAGACTGAAAAGAAGCTTAAGATGGGCTATGAAGTCACATGGTTTAGGGCTTAACCTACTCATAAAAAGCATGAGATCCAGTTATCATACTTCTTATAGCTGAAGGGTTTCATATACCATCCCGAGACATCTTTAACACACCAGAGTGTTGTGACTCTGAAAATGACAGGATCAGTCACAGATTCAGAGATGATTTGGCAGTTCCCTAGTTTCTCTCAGTGCTAGAAAGTCTCCCATTGACATCTTCCAGTTATAGATAAGGCCAGGAGCAAAATAAATGTAAGAAAGATGTCACATGACTAACTCCATTAGATGTCAGCACATTTTGATCATACTAACAGGAGAAATCTCAACAGCTGAGGATATTTTTTTTTTCCAGCCATTTAGAACACTTTAGGGCCATGGTTTGCACCATATTTCATCTTTACTTTACTCAGAACTGTCCTATCCCTTATCTGTTTTATCCTCTGAAGTCTGGCTTATCCATAGCACCATCCCTAACTCGTTCTTCAATCTAGAATAGAGCAAAAGGGAACAAGAATTTCACAAATACATTTTCAAGACCCTATACAAACTATGTGAGTACATAGTTCTTATATGTAAGGACAGTTATTATACCTATGGCTAGTAAAATTGCTTGCCAAGCCACTTTCAATAATTTACCAGCAGTTCTGAATGAGGGAAATGCTGTGGATGTTGTTTACTTGGACTTGGCAAGGCATTTGATACTGTTTTCCTTAATAATATTTCTCCTCTTTAATTAAATTATCCTTATCTCAACCCGTGAGTTGTTCTTTCCTTTACTTCTTCCCCTCCTCATCTGAGGAGGGAGAGTGAGAGAAGGGTTGTGGTGTTCAGCTGCCTAGCAGGGTAAAACCACCACAAAGGGTCATTGTGAATGGAGTTAAATCTGGTTGGCTACCAGTCACATAGTGTTCCCCAGGCCTCAGTAGTGGGTCCATTTTTTTTTTTTTTTTTTTAATATCTTTATCAACAGCATTGATGAGGGGATTGCAGACATCAGTTAGATTGCAGACATCATCAAGCTGAGTGAGAATTTTGATCTTCCTGAGGGTAGGAAGATGGTACTGGATAGGGTGGATTGATGGGCCACATCTAATTGCATGACCTTCAACAAGACCAAAGGCTGGGTGCTGCACTTGGGTCCTAACAACCACAAGCAGTGGTATAGGCTTGAGGAACAGTGGCTAGAAAGTTGCCTAGCAGAAAAGGACCTGGGGCTGCTGGTCAACATACAGCTGAACATGAGCCAGCAGCATGCCCAGGTGACCAAGAAGGCCAATGTCATCCTGGCCTGAAGCAGAAATAGTGTGGCCAGCAGAACGAAGGAAGTGATTGTCCCTCTGTACTTGGTACTCATTAGACTACACATTGAGCACTGTATTAGTTTAAATCTTGAGAGGCCCAAAAACAATCTCCCTTTGCTTCATTAAAACTGCAGCTTCTTTCCATAGGAGACAAAACTTGGTGTTCATTGTATGAAAATAGTGAAGCAATTGCACATTACCTACACACATAGATAGGCAGGACAATAACATAAGTGCACAGTTTAGTTCTGTATATACTTTAATATTCTTACTTCCCCTCTCCTTATCATATCTCCAAAATCCTATCAGGTATTCTAATATCTACTAACCAATGTTATTTATAAAACAAAAGACATAAGTCTTGTATGAAAGCCTTCTCATCTGCTCACCCTCTAAGGGTTTAGTGAAAGTGTGATTTCTGAGTTCTTCAGGCTGTTGAAAGATAGTAAAGGGGTAAAGAGGAAAGCTGGTAGGAAAGACCTCCTGCAGAACAGTTTTCAAGCTTAAAGATCTAGTTCCAGGATTAAACATCCATAATCCAACACTGAGAGCAGCACGCTAGATCAGAGTTTGGAGCAGGAGGAAGGAGATTTAGAAGCTGTGATGTATAACATCAGCATCATGTAACAAAGGCATGGAAACACAGAGCTAGTCCAACGATGGCAGAGTGCCCGAGAAGGTCTGAGAATTAACTAGTCAAATTAAGTCTTGTTTTTAAGGACAGTTCACAGGCAATCAAAGCACATGCTTTGTTGCCTCCATTATAGGAAACAAAGCCAGGGTTCCACCAAAAGCACAGGTCTGAAATCTAATGATGTAGGCTGCTGCCCATGTGGTCAGGGGACTTCTCTGTGGTGACATAAGCTCCTTGAATGGCATCAGTCTGTTCTGCCATCAAAATGGCAGAACAGGAAACCCTTTGGACTTCAGAACCGTAGCTTTGAGGCTAAACTATGTCCCCCAGTGTGATTGGTATGAAAGAAAAATGAAACATCAAAAATATATATTAAGAAAGCAAAATGATATTTACATAGAATAAGCCATCCACAGGGTCTAATCTTTTGTCTTTCCCTTCAAGACCTGAAGCTTCTGAAAACTTCATGAACTCTGTTTACTTGTTGCTATTTTAGCCCATTTAGGTAGTTGCTATTAGAGGGGTTGAAAGCATTTGCAACACTTACTCTTTGACTCTTTCCAGGGCTACTGACTTTTTTCATGAGAAGCTGCAGGTATTTCCTGACAGACTGTTTCTGGAGCCCTTGAGGGCACTGTTTCCATCCCTTTGACCTGAGCCTTTAGAGCCTATGAGAGTGCATAAACAAGAGTAAAATACCCAGTCACATAGCAGCATTATTTCCTTTGCAAAACATGCACATTCTGGTACTTTTAAAATTACATTTTTAGTAAAAATAAACTCTGATGAAAACTTCTGGATGAGCTACTCATGAGACTAACAGCTAACATGGCCAGGCATAAACCAAAAAACTATGGTAGGTTTTGGAGCTGGCCAAAGAGTTTCTTTCCATCTGTAAGTAGATTAAAGGCTTGTAATAGATTATTAAAAAAAAAAAAAAAAAAAAAAAAAAAGAATATGGAATACAGAAAAATTCCATTTCCTTTGCATGTCTCAACCCGCCAATATGAAGACTCAGACCCATGCAAACCCCCACTTTTCCAACAATCCTTTCAGGTGCTTTGCCATTGAGTGACATGTTACTTATGCTAGATGAAATGTTTAGGCTGTAAACTGTGCTGCATTCATCGTTAACTTTCATTTTCATTTCAACAGATTGCCAATATTTGCCAGTCTTATTCCCAGTACAGTTCAATTACCCAGCTAGCTCCTCTTCCTCAAGGATTTCTTGCTTGTAATACCTACCTTTCCCTTACCTATAACTGCTGGATTTCAGAGCGTAAATTCTTTGTCAACAAATAAAGAGGAATTAGATTTATCTCCTCGGTTCTTACTAGGAAAGCTAATATAGAAATTATTGTAATTAGAAGCACATTACAGTGTACAGATTCAGAGTGTAACTTCATTTTTATCCTAAACATTTCATTTCTGTTTCACATGCAAATCACTGTCCTTTACTCAGACTTTTGTCTGAGTACCCAAAAAGAAACAGATTTGATTCCCACAGAAGAGGCTTCAAGCTTCATCCTTCAGCACAATGAAAAATCAAAAAATAGGAAAAGTCATTAATATGCATCAGGTGAGAATTATCACTCCTCACATGTAACTGTCATGAGTGAGAGCTAGAAAACTAATTCACCCGTAGGTTACAGCTAGATTTTTTTTTCCCCCCAAAATATTTTATGGACTTTAGAATTAGGGCTAGAGTTCCAGAAAAAAAAAAAAAAAAAAAATGTTGGTGAAAGTTGGGGTTTTGTTTGTTTTGTTTTTAATAATGTCTTTTTCAAACTGTTCAAGTTGTAGCCAAATGTTTTGTGTCTGTGCTACTCACAGAGTAAATTAGGGGAAAGCCTAGAAAACAACTTAAGTCTTTCCCAAAAGCTGACTGCTCTTCCCACCTGATCAGGTACATTCAGCTTATGTTGTGCTAAATCTTTGGAATAATTCTTAATTTCCTTTAGAATATCACCAAATATCAGAGAACTGTTGCATATATCTTCAAAAACTTCCTCAACTACCTGTAGTCTCTCTTGCAATTGAGGGGATCACAGCCACAGATTTTCTGAAGCTCCTGGTAAAAGCATCAAAATAAACAACTACATATCCACACGTGCAGAAGGTGCTCTACAGCAGTTACTGCCAGAATAAATTACTTTATTCAAGTTTGTGTAATTTCTCCTGATAGTAGATTTCTCTCTGAAAAGAAGCAAGAGGGTGATTTTGCCTAAACACATTCATTCAATTTTCCTGGAATACACATAACCAATCCACCTAGAAAGGTGCTCCAAAATTTACTTTTTCATCAGTTTTTGAACTTTCTTACCTTAGCCAGCTTCCTTTCATGCTGTTCTGATATTTTTTTTTTTTTTTCCTGTAAAATCATTCGGTAACGATTCATGCTTCGCTATGAACTCCTTCTGGAAATGTAGGAACTTGTTAAACTGATCAGTTTTAGTTACACCAGCCAAATATGAAGGTATGAACTGGTATTCTTCTTTGGTGAGCTCAGCAGCACCCTGTTGGCTGTTCTTAACTGGTTTGTTTTTCAGCACCATAATCTCTGACGTATCTAACTCCTCTCTTTTCAGATGCATATGGAATCTGTCAGTTCCCTCCTCTGCTTTCTTTTTCAATGCTTTAAACTTTATTTCCAGTACAGTAGAACTTGCATCTACTGAGGCACCAACACTAGTCACAGGTGACCGTGGATGTTTGTTGTTGGGGAAGGAAGATGCAGCCTGTGCTGGAAGCAGAGGAATGCTGAAAGAAAAGTTACCAGAACAATTTTTAATCTTCCTTGTACTCTTATTTTCAGCTAGGAATTGATTTCTTTCTGTCATGAGACTAGTTTGCTTCCTGGCAGAGTACCGTCATCCCTGTTTTATTTTCTCTGAAGGCTTATAAATCTTGTTATGATTAAGTGTCCTGAGGTGTACATTTTAACATCTGTTCTGTAGGCCAGTTCCACACTAAGAGATGAGCCAGGCTCCTCACTTCACAGTTTCTCTCCATGATGAAATGGACTTTTGTACCACACACTTAAAAGAAAGACTAAATACTCTTGAAAAAGGGAAAGCTTTAGAAGACTGAAAACTTTCACAGATCAAAACTCTCCTAGTTCTATAACAGCATTTTGAACAGACAGGGCCTACAAAACTATGCTACCTTCCTTCTTATCCACAGCAGTATATAAATAACCAAACAGACCTGGACACACCAGCAGGTTCCTGCTAAGCTCAGACTCTGTTCACACTACTTGGTAACTGTCTCCCTCTCTCTCTCTCTTTTTTTTTTTTTTTTTTTTTTTTTGCCAAGGCCTCTCCATGGTCCTGCTGCTCCAGGAGGCTTTTCTGCCCATTCTTTAACATCAGGCCCATGGCTAGTCACTTTCTACTGTATATCAAATAATCCCTTTCAGAAACTTTCAACATTATCATTAGCATATTACTTTAGAAATTCAGTCTTCTAATTTTAAATCTTCATTGTTCATCAGATTATATTTTGTTACCTGCTAATCTTGTCCCAGTTTCTTTACTTTTAATAGGTAACCCCCATCATCTACTCCTTAGTGTCTTTTATAGAGAGAAATATTATGGCTCCTCTCAGCCTTCATTTTACCTAATGCAAGAAGCCAGGCTTGATATATAGTTTTTTTTTTTAAGCTATAAAGTCAGTTTTGTGAGATAGGTTCACAGTTCTAGTTATCTCAATAATGATGGCATGTTCACATGAGATCACTGTTAAGAACTGCAAACTTTTTTGAAATTCAGTATTATTGTACTCTGGCACAAAGTGACCTAAATAAATGACTCACTGTCGTGCTCTGATGTATTTAGTAGTATTTAGCCTTATGTACACAGATACCCTGCTCCTGCAGGACCTTGTATCCCTAGGGGATGAGGCAATGATGCCCACAGAAACAGAGTTAGAGAGTTAGGAAGACAATTTTGTGAGCTATCTCAAAGAAGGAAGCAATTTGGAGGAAAACAGTGCAACTCCTTTCAATGCTGCATAGAGACTGAGTGTCAGGAGGCAATCAAGGAGCCTATGGGTGCTTAGAACAGCTCTCCATATCTGCACAAGATTTTAAAATGGCCACACAGTCTGACAGATACCCACACGATATATGAAAGCAACTGGTACCTGCAGGAGGCCTTGCTAGAAGGGCAGGGGCATGGCCTGACTTCAACATCCCGCTCCAAAGATCCACCGGCCACCCATGAAAAAGCCATTGAGGAACACAACAGTGCATTTGCATTAACTGCCAGCATATGCCAGGGTGACCAGACATTTGCTGTCAGTGCTAGCAACAGCAAGGCCAGCTACAAAGAGCTAACATTTCCAAATAGCTCTTCTTTTGTCTCCCTAGTACAGCCTGCTTCACCTTCTCAAGATGGTGACAACCTAGAATGGCTAGAAGAGGTTCATCTTAGCCCCTCTTGCCTCCCCAGCCAAGCCAGTCTGCCTACGGCTACTGGATTGGTGGCACAACCCATGTTTTTATTTTTTATTTTTATTTTTTCTCCTGGCAAGCTGCTCCTGTCCAGTGGTGAAAATGGAGGGCTTGGCATTAGTGCTTGCAGAAGAGGGCAATGTTGGTTCACTGGCTTGAAGGCCAATAGTAACACCTCCAACCAGCCATCCTGAAATGGGAGGACACATCTCCTCATGGAGGGAGGGAGGCCCTGCAGAGAAACATACAGAAGCACCACCTCTACATTTCTACCAGTAGAAGACACCATGATTAAATGCATTAACATTAATAAGGAAAGCAAAGAAATGTGGCCACTCGGTAGAGAAGGCAGAGAGGGGGGTCAAAAATGCCAAAGCAAACTTTTTCCTTCACTTATCACCGAAAAAGAGGAGCAGGTGGCTAGTACAGGTAACATCAGAGAGAGAAGGGTAAATAAGTGTTAAAAAAAGTTATAGCCTGAATGAATGGATTAGACAGTACTTAGAGCAATGTGTTGCTGATTTGGCTGAACCTGAGTAACATCTGTCTAGCATATGAGAAAAAATGCCTGAAACAGTCTCAGATACATTAGCAGTTACTTCTGAGAAGACAGCTGGAGACAGATGACCCACCAATGACGGGAAAAGCTTCAGCACAGGGTCTATCTTTAAAAGAAGTGGGGAAGAGAGATTGGAGAGGAGTAAAAGCTCAGCAACTTCACCTTCAACTTCCAAAGAGAAAAAGTATCATGGAAAAACAAACTTGCTTTAAGAACCTGAACAATTAATGACGAGGTGAATAACAACAGCGTGGTGGTTTAAGAGTGTTAGTGCAGGGGAAATACAGTAGCAGCTGCATATTTTGACTCTGCTTAGGCTTTTAGTATTGCCTTGTATAGCATTCTCCTAAATCAGAAAAAAAATAAAAACATCTAGAAGTAGGTAGGCTAGTCTGGTTACAATAAATACATGAATAAATGAAATAAGAAAAAACACAAAAACCTTTAAAAATATATTCAAAGAGGAATTTAAGTTTCCTTATCCAAAAGAAAGGGCTACCAAGAAGTATTCTGTGAAGATTCACCCTGAATCTGGGCCTAATTTTCCCAGCATTTTTATTTATACTGTGGATGATGGAATACACAATATGCTTGTTAAATTTACAGATGACATGAAATGGAGAGGGATGCAGATAGTCTTAGAGACAGGGTTGGAACTGAAAATGCTCTTGATAAATTAGAGACATTCTGAGAACAGCTGCATGAACTTCAGTATGTGCAGAAACAATCAGCTGCCCAGCAGCCAGCAACAGCTGGTTCAGTAGAAAATTATTTAGAAAATATCTTGGGAATATGGTGAATGATAAGGTCAACACCAGTCAACAATGTCAGCAGGGTGAGCAGGACAAATGCTGTTCTGGAATGTACAGACCACTACTGAAGGCAGAAAAAAAAAAAAAAATGAAATAGTCCTGTCAATGTGAGCAGCACAGAGGAGGCTTCAGCCAAATGTTGTGCCCAGTTTCAGCCACTGCTCTTTGGGAAAGATTTAGGACAACTGGAGGACTCCAGATGAGAGTGAGTTGAAACCACGACTGAGAAGAAAAAGTATGTGGGCGGAGGAATTTAATTTAGCCTGAAGAAGAGACTGAATAAAGGGAGAAAGAGCAAAAACAATACTTATAGCATGACTGCTCTTGCCACCCAGGAAAACAGACCTAGGAACTCATACACAGAATGAGAAAGTCAAATCCTGATCCAGAGATAGAATGTTAACCACCAGGATTCCCTTGCTATTAAACAGTATTAGAATCCAATTTAAGAGTGATGCAGTCAGAGCCTTGACTTACATAACAAAGAGCAATAAATTTACATGGGATAGGCTCGCTGGAAGAGGGAACACTGGGGAGAAGTAGGAGAAAGAGCATACATACGCATAGGTTTTAAGTAGTACAGAATAAATGTTATAAACTGACATCTACTAAGGCAGACAATATCATTTCTTCAACAACAGGGATACAGGGAGCGAGGAGTAGGGGGAAATAAATCAGTTAATTTTCCCTTCTTGTCACTCCAGTCATTTCTTAATTCACACCCCCCCCCCCTTTTTCTTAATTCTTAATTCTACTTCAAGAACTGTCTAATTATTACCGTGATTGGTTTGTGCTGGAGGGATGGAAATGAACATGATAATAAGGCCATGATTTTTTCATAAAAACATGTGAGAGGAAAAAGAGCATATTGTAGTATCCTGAGTGGAGGAGCAGCAGAGGCAACTGCTATTGAGAAGGATCTGCCTAACTGATTATATCTGATCCCCTTTTCTTTCTTTAAGCACACACAGAAACCTCTTGTGAAAGTTACCTATTTATTCTAGAAACGTAACACTATGCTGGCTAGGTGTAGGGCAGATAAGGAGACTACTACTTTTTTTCGCCCATTCAAAACAGAACCTGTGATTGCCCTGAAGAGACATCTAGAGCTCGAATGGGATAAGTTCATATTCAGATGTTGTCCCTTAATTTCCTCTCTGGGCAGACCACAGTAGTCGAGAACATCAGCAGAGGAGCAGCCTGGAGTTTAGCCCTCTTATAAGCTGAGGCTTTAAGCTCTAAATGGATGGGAAAGGAGGCAGAGTACAAGGTAAGGCATAAACCAAAAAAAAAAAAAAAAAAAAAAAAAAAAAAAAAGCCAGTTGTTTGTAATAAGAGGGTTTTCTTGACCTGTCCAGGAGCAGGAATTCTCAGATTTGTCTCCTTATTGACTGTATCAATAAGCAAATAGCAAAGAAACACCTCAGGGCCTGTACTTCCTGCTAGGGGACAGGTCTGCATCCTATTACTGTAATTTCTGGTGGTAAGTGGGAGGGCAGTATGACTAGTGGTGTAGAAGTGTCCAAAGGCACTGAGCAACAGGCTGGGCAACACAGGACCTTCCCTATCCAAGAGGATCTCTACTGCAGGTAAGTGGAGCCTGCTTCTAAAAACCCATCCCACCATGACTATTCAGTTTATAGTAAAAGAAAACACTGCCTTGAGGGGGAACAAGGTCATTGAACGCATTTATATAGCATAAACACAAGCACAAGAGGCTGGGGAACCACATGCTTAACAAAAATTGGGGGTTGAAAAAAAAGTTAGAGACCTTGACAGGCTGGAGGAACGAGCCAACAGAAACTTCCTGAAGGTCAACCAGGAGAAATGTAATGCCTACAGTCAAGGATGGCCTAACCTCACAGAGCAGTACAGGCTTGGGGTGAACTGGATAGATAGCAGCTTTGCAGAAGAGTACCTGGGAGTCCTAGGGGTCAAGGTGCATGAGCCAGCAGTGTACCTTGAAATGAAGAAAGCTAGCCACACACTATGATGCCTAAGCAAAGACATAGCCAGCAGACATATGAAAATGCTTGCTCTCCTCCACTCCACAACGGCACACTGCATCCAGTCTTAGGTACTATAGTGCAAGAAAGAGATTGACAAACTAGAGAGACTAGCAGAGGAGCACTGAGATTGCGAAGAGATTGAAGCACCCCAGAAGGACCTCATTTTGTATAGATCAGACTTCTAAGAGGAGGCTGGGGAAAAAAAAAAAAGTCTCCCACTACCTCAAGTGGTAGTAAAGCAATAACCTCTTCTCAGAGGTGAACAGTGAAAAGTCAAGGGGCCGCAGCTACATGATGCAGCAAGGGAGAAATAGGTTGGACATAAGAAAAAAATGTTCACATCAAGAATAGTTCACCACTAGAGCATGTGCTAAGAGAGGCTGTGAAATCTCCATCCCAGGAAGTACTCACAGCTTCAAAGGGTAAAATCCTGAGCATCTGATCAAAATTTGTTAGTCCAGTTTGGCAGAAGGATTGGACTGGGTGACTTCCATAGATCCCTTCCAACACAACTTTTTCTGTTTTCAGGAATATTTTCAAGCTTGCAAATTGAAACAATATGTAAAAAAAAAATAATAATCAGGAAATACCCCAATATGCCTTCCCTCATCCTCTGCTTTGTGCATTCAAGTTGTGCACTGCAGGTGGCAGAGAAGCAATAGGAAAGAAGTACTATTGTAGACACAGTGCCTGAAGGATGTAAGCAAGGCAAGGTCTGTAGGAAGAGGTAATCTCTTTTATTAGACCAACGGATAAAGTTAGAAAAACTTGGAGATTTCAGGCACGCAAATGCTTCTTCAGCCCTAAAATAGAACCAGTCCACTTCAGTGCTAAACACAGGTTGAAAACAGCCTGAATTTAGCTGGCTATATTTATAGCTATATATATAGACCATCTGAGGGGGGGAAAGAAAGGTAATTGACACTTGCAGAGTGGAAGAGATGTTAACTACATTTTCACCTCTCCTCTCAATACCTCCTGAGGGAGGCAGATGGATATTTTTTGCCTGCGGAACATGAGGGTGGAAAAGAGTTTTGAAGCACAGTAAAACACTTCAGTACAATTGAGCATGGCTTCCCAGACATGGGGAAATCCAGGCTGCCTGTAGTGAAACACATACATGCACTAGAGCCTGGTGTGATGTTTCTGACAAGATCACTGAGGACAGTAGCCCCATGGTGGCAGGGACCACACCAGTGATGCTTGGCTATTCCCACTGCATAGGAAGCCCCTGAATTGGCCCTCAGGCTGGGTGAAATGGTTTTCTCACCTTACACCAAGCATCCCAGCTGGCACTTCAACAACCACCAGCTGCCTCCAGTCCACTAGGGCCCAGACATCACCACGGACACCAGCCAGACACCCTGCAAAACCCAGGGCCCACCCAGCAACACAGACCTGTGCCTCACCCTGCCTCAGTAGCATTTCAGTCCAGGCCATGAGGATTAATCTGGGACAAGCCCTGCATGGGGCTTTCAATGGCCACAGCAAAGTTCCCTCCTGAGGGCCCCCCATCTCCTCCCAGATCTACTGTGGATGCCCTCTGTCCCCACGCACGCACTATCCTTCTATTACACACCGTCCCCTCCCCAGCAGGTCCTCCTGCACAGATGCAGGCCCACTCTGGCCCCCCAGGCACTTCTCATACTAATTACCACTGCCTCTTCTGCTAATTACTGCTTTCTTCAGTTTTGGCCAGGAGCAGCCCAGCTGACATTATTTCAAACCCCTGCAGACAATCATGCTTCCCCAGTCTAAAAGAACAAGTTACCAAAGAAAAGAGAGGAACAAGTTCGCTGTCCTTAAATACAGGTAGCACATTTCCTATTTTCCAGTTGGATGATGACACCCTTTGTGTGATATCCTATTTTTAAAAAAGCTCCTGTAATTGTAACCCTGCACCCCTGCCCTCCCCACACTCACACCATGAAGTTTCAGTCTCTCCCTTGCACACGAATGAACAGCAGTGCTTCCCATTCAGACAGGCTGACTCCTTTCCTCTTTGCTTGTGCTCTGCCCCTTCTCCTCCCCTTTCCCTCATTTGTCTCCATTCACTTCCTCATTTTAAGAAATCAGAAAGGCTGTGACAAAGTAGGCCCAACTCAATACTGCTGAGCAGCGGGGCTGCAGTAAGTCCGAGACACCCAGCACCCACCCACTGCTTGCTGGCACCAATTTCTAGCACAATGGTGAGACTGGAATCTAACAAGCAAAGGGAGCTGAAGGACCAAAACCTTACATCTAATCACGTGGTAACTCTTTTTCCCTGCCACACTGTCTGACCTCCAAAAAAATATCTGTTCTTGTCTGAGGGGTGCCTTTAGTTCACTGAGCACCAAGACTTTTCATTATATATCAAAAGTATTTTAACCTTCAAGGAAAGAGGAATTCCTACTTCACTTTGCTGGCAGCATTCAGGGTCTTAAGTCTTTTAGCCTTGGACTGAGCTGAGGTTTATAACCTGTGAATAGCTGCATTACCATATCCTTCCACAGACAGGCAAGTATCTAGTGAGAGACCTGGATGCAGGATGAAGTCAAGTCACAGGCTTCTCCAGGGACTTGAAGTGAGATGAGGTAGATGGTGTACCAGAAGTACCCATCACATGAGCTGCAGGTGAGTCTGTACACCAGGAAATGGCCTGTGGGAGAGGAAGAAGAAAAAAGTGGTATTCTTAAGAAGTATGATATCTAGCAAAACCACAGCCAAAGCGGAGCCTCCCTAAGTGTCAGAACAGAAACTGAACCTGCACCAAGCCATCAAATCAGAATGCAGGCAAGCAGATGACATGGGGAGGATACAAGGGAAATAAGGGGGAAGCTAGCTTTTCCCTGACAGAAAACAGCAGGCACATGTCTGATGGCCTTTAAGACCATATGCAATGCCTCATCATCTTATGATGGCCATTCGGTTACATATCCTTTAGCATGAAAATCAAATACTCTGTTCCCAGTGCAAGTAGAAAGGTAGAAATTGAATATCACCAATGCCTTTACATTAATCCCACAAGCATACATAGTGAAATCCACTTCTCCAGAACCTCAAGCAATATCAGACTGTGTGTCCTGGTCCTTGCAAACTAGGTGACAAGCACTTTGGTGACTATCAAGCACAGCACCAGTTATCACATCTGCCTGACAGAGAAAGCTGTTCTTCAGTTGGTAGCTATTCTGCAGGCCTGCACACATCAGCCTGAGTTCCTCCTTCTAATGGCTCTCTGATTTATGCTCGAGACATAAATGAGTTGGATCCAACTATAGTTTATAATAAAACTGAAGCCTCCCATCTGCACAAGGCAGTGATCACTCCCAGCCAGCATTCCTATGTATGGTGACCACAAATCTGGCTAAGTCAATATTGCTTTGTTACTAGTGAAACATGTAGGCGCCAAGCTGCAAAAAAATCTCTTACCCCTGAGCTATAGCTCCTGCTCCTCAAGCCATGTTTGCATAAATGGAAAAGCTGCAGCATTCCTTCCATTACTGTTGGTACTACAGTGGGACTTTTGTGTGCAATGAGCAACAGAAAAAGCTGCCAAGAAATCAGATCTATTGCTACAAGTTTTATGGCTATTATCTTTCCCCTCAAATGCCCTGAAAGGCAAATATCTTACAGTTGTTGCATACTTTGTCACAGTAATGAGTTCCATTTACTTTAATTTATATTGTTATTACATAAAAGGGCAGAATCAACCAGAGTACAGAGGTCTGTGTAAGGAGCTGGGAGCATTTGTTCTGCAAGCTTTTCCAGGGACCTGTGTAACAGCCTACCACAGCAGGAACAACCCTATACTCAGGTCCATGGGACTGGGTAATTCAAACCTGTCTGCTTTGCAGGGCAGGCTTTATACAAAAGGCAACAGAGCCCTTAAATCAGAAAGTGTTTACAGGATCTATGAACACCATCACATCAGTACCACTGAGAAGGCTGGTATCAATATCAGCAGGCTCCAGGATTAGAGACAGTTTATTAACCTAATTACTAAAAAACAAACAAACAAACAAACAAACAAACAAAAAAAAAAAAAAACAAAAAAAAACACTTAAGTGAAAATTTAAAATCATTTTAAAAAACTGTGTTACTTAGATATTTGTCTCCACCCCAGTTTCACAACCACACTTCACACATTTGTCTCAGAAATATAACCTGTAGGTAATTCAAAGCACTGCTGTACTCAGTCTTGAAACCTAGATTCACCCACTAGAAAGTATTTTTTCCTGCTGTAGACAGCAGGAAAGTATCTATAAATAAAGCATCTTAAACAGGAGAAGAAAAAAAACAAAAACAAAAAAAAAAAACAGGGTAAGCTCAGACTTGTTCTGAGGTACTGCAGGCAAATTACTTATTTAGATCAAGTGTTAGAAATGCCAGAAATAAAAGTTTGCTGATATTTATACAGCGTGTAAAGTTTCAACATATCTTTTCTTTTACCATAGCTCTAAATTCAAAATATAAATTGTAAAACAGTCTGATATCTTCGGTGATTTTCTAGTAATATCAGGCAAGACCTCCCTCTGTCCCTGGAACCTTCATTCCCCTCCCATAACGCTACTGAATTTATTGGCTGAATTCATCAAGACTTCATAGGGGAACAGTCTCAAATATAACAAAGTTCGATGTTTTATAAAACTGGTGCCTGTTTGGAGAGACTGTTGGGGGTCCATCCTGTAACTTTTTATTCTCTAGGTCAGCTTCTACAGAATATGGGAGTCTGCATATCACAGCCAAAGCCCTGACTTCATTACCCCCCATGGTGAAGAGGAACACTGTCCAGGTTCAAGCCCTTTAGGTAAGCTTTCACATCATCTCTGGTCTTGTAATTTTCACCATCTCACATTGCTGGGAGCAGAGGTAAGACCACGGACTCCTGTTCCAAACCCTTTTCTGCACACGTGTATATTTGTTTGGGTGCCTACTGTTTATTATTTTGGTGACTGGCAAGGATTGCCTTAACAGTGGTACTTACCTCTTCCTTGACAAGCAGGGAGGACTCTGTCCAGTCGCACTGAACACCCTCTGATACAATCAATGCAGTGAAAGGCATGCAGAGCAATTTAATGATTAGATCACTCTGAACAGCCCGGACTAAGAACTGAGGTTCAGTATCTCACAGCTGGATACAACTACAAGAGAAAAAAGCAAGAGCAGCTTCCTTAAAGTTTTCCCTACCCTGCCAACACCCCATTTCCAACAAGCTGAGGACATGCTACATGCTAAGGGTGGTAGAGAAAGTTATGTCTCAACATTTCAATATTTTAAAACACCAATGTTTTTCTTGGTGTATTCCATTTTATTTTTCCTGGTTATTATGTTTGTTTCTGTGTGTTCCCAGTATGTTACTACCATGTTGAGTTTACATTATTTCCAGCTATCATAGTGGCTGTTCAGACTCTATACAACCTTGAAAACCAACATCAAGGCAGTTTATTATCAAGTTAAATGCAACTGTCCTCAGTGTAAAAAAGTCACACATGCACATACCCAAAATATCATTCTCTATTTAAGAGTTTTTCTACAAGAACCTCCATCTTACCTTTTCTTGGCATGTAGAAATTATAGCATGTTACATTTTTCTACTGGGCTACTTGTGTTTGAAACAGATACTGAATGCACTGTAGACACAGTGCTGGAGAACCATAAAAAGGCTGTGGGAGAAGTGTATATCTTAAAGATTAATAATTAAGCAGTTCATTGAGGGTGGTCAAACCGTGGAGGAGGCTTCCTAGCATGATGGTTGATGAACCATGCCTATCTGTCTACAAGAGTCATATATGTATATTAGGCAGTAATATATAAATGTATATATATTTATAACTAAATGAATTAAAATGAATATAAATTTATAACTAAATTTATGAACTAAATGATCTTTGCAGGTCTCTTTACAACTGAACTATTCTACTCTACAGTTTCGAATCTTATTGCAGAATATGACACTATGCAATACTGCATACAATTATTACTTTCAGGGCTAAATCAACTAGGGTTTAAGGTCTCCTTTCCACAATTCCAGCCAATTTACTCAGTATTTTGTACAAATTTCGTGGTTTATATAAACCTTGGAAACATAGCCCTGCAGAAGGGCTTTACACTTTTAATTCCCGATCATGGGGAATTAATAAAAACCAAGAAGTACAGAGGATTGAAGAAGCTGTAGAGATGGTGGTCTGGTTTACTCATGGAGTCCTCAAAGGTAAAAGAAAAATAGAAACTGCTCCACCAGGAAAGCAAAATTATACAACAAAACAACAGAAAGGAAAAAGGCAACAAATGAAGAAACCATTTTATCAGCAAATTCTATATAATGATTTCAAGGAGTTGATTTAGAAGCTTTCAGACATCAAATAGGACATCAGTTTTCTGTGTGGAGCTTTCTGCACAGTCTGCAATCCAATATAGCACTGAGACTGATGGTCATGGGACTCACATATCTTGTGGTGTAGGACAGAAAAAGGCTTCAGTTGATGTCCCACCAGCTACAATGGTGACTACCTCTGAACACTGGGATGGTTTGATCAAACTCTGATCTGTTTGCATTGATGGCTAACTCTGATGGCAATACAATATGCAGGAAGAAGTCATGAAAGACAGCTTTCAAAAATAATATATTTTGAAGTTTTTTTTGTTCTATTTTACATACATTCCAACAACAACCAACAAGAAAAAGGGTATTTATTCCTTAGAAACTTTAGCTCTATCACGGGCATGATTCTAGAGTACCTAGAAGATTTACTAGTAACAAGACATTTTTTTCTCTCATTTCCACATGTTTTTTTTTTTTTTAAGTAGTGTTTATCATGAACTTAACATTACTTCTCTAACTAGCATAAAGACAGCTCTAAGAATAGAAGTAGCTCTACATCATATTCTTACCTGTATTCTCAGGGTTTGCATTGCTGTGAAAAGTGATTAAGGTGAGCTGAACATTAGCAGACCATGTAATGAGATTTGTTCAGCCCTTTTAGTAACATTATATATACAAATAATAATAAAAGAAAAAATCTTTACCTGGTATAACTCCTTCTTTTCTCTTCAAAGATATCATTTGATCTGATTCATATTCTTGACTCTCAGGCTTTCCCTTTCCTTTAGGAGACTTTTCTTTTAAACAACAGATCTTATGCACATGCCAACTAGCTTCTGACAATTTTCTTTGTAGCTCTTTCTTGACCTAGAGTCAAAGCTCTTCATCTTTGTAAGCAACACCTTTAACACAGGTAGCATGTCCTAGAGTACTATAAACAGAACCATTCTCAAAACAAAACAAAACAAAACAAAACAAAACAAAACAAAAATACTCTCCCTAACCTGAGAAAGAGTGCTTGCAGACTGAAGAAGAATTCTCTTTAGAAAAATATGTACAATGAAGTAATCTGCAACACCTGTTGATCAGGTAAAATTCATTGAAGCCATCAGCCATTGCAATTGATTCAAATGAGCACAGAGCCTTACCGAGAGCACTTAGCTATTTACAATAGAGCTTGATTTAAAGTTAATTGAAACTAACAGTTCCTCCCCTGGTTTTAATAAGCTTCAGCTGAGGTCCTTTTACATTTACATTTTCCAATGTCTATAAGGGGATATATTCAGGTATTGTTTTAATAATTTTCTGGTGATGTTTTTCAATAATAAATGACCAAAAATATTAGGAAAAGCATATAGACTGTGCAGTGACCATCAGTGTAGTAGAGCACCATGCTCTACTACAAGAACTGTCTGCATGACAAGCAGGAAGTATGAAAAGCATGAAATTGACTGCCCTCAATTTGCCATCAAATTGCTTGATCAGAAAGGGATGGACTTCATCCCACAGTTCCTTGCAAACACCACAGAAACAGGTAAAAATGACCAAATTAATAGTATTCACAGTAACATTCCTCTTGTATTACCAGTCCCCCCAAAACATTTGGAAAGTTTAAACTTAAATGAATAATCCCTCACAAATGCATTAAGTCTCACTGTACTTTGTTTCATCGCAAGAGTTAGCTCTACCAGCAGTTTTCTTGCAGCAAAGCTTTGTGGAAGTGTGGGCCATAATAGAACAAATCCAGGAATACTTTGTAAAACATGTTTTTGACAACCATAGGCAGTAGTTAAACAGTTGCTCTGGAAACATCTTTCTGGCAAGTCTTGCTAGCAATGCCCCAGGTTCCTTCAGCGGGGAGAAAGACCAGAAATACTTGGAGGCTGTGCTGAGAACAGGAGCACAAGGTCAGGCTGGAACCTCTTTCCCAAGCACAATATCTGTCGCTGAGCATGGAAGGTTGTGCAGACTCATGATGACACAAGACAATTTTGAGGGCTATAAATGGTGAATATCCTTTTTTACTCAGTGTGAACAGTGCAAGGAATCTTTGAAGCAAACCAATATGCTAAGCAGATAAACACACAAGATTTTTTTGTTTTGGTTTGCTTTTTATAAATATCAGCCAATGTACCATTCAGAACATTTTACTGTTCTCTGAATCTAGCTTGTATTTTCAGGGTATTGACCATTGTCAAAGCCCTATATCCTTTTGGGGTAACAAGCATTAAAATTTCGGTGCAGAATTATTTTTGTAAATTCAGCATCTGAGTATCTGCATAATTCCCAAAAGGTAATAAATTATTCTGCATTAGCTACATGCCCATTTGGCAGTGCCAAAGCAAGGATCTATGTGAAATTACATCAACAGCAAGGTAAGCTCTCTGGCAGCTGGAGAGCAAATGGGAAAGTGGATCCCTTTGCAGTTTGTGACAACATAAACTCACAAAAGGTGATTACATTAAAAAAAAAGAATGAGTTCATGTTGGCAAACATAAATTATGGGACTCCATTATGTTTTGATTCCATTTCTCATGTGGTTTACTCATGGTATATGAACACATACACGTGTACACATGTGGGTGCACACATACACACACACACTTCACATCCCTCACTTCCGCTCCCAATAATAGCAAAAATAAACATGAAAAATAATATTAAAAAACTCTGTATTCAGTAATATTCACACCAAAGAATATGTATAGATATATCCATTAAAATTATGAACATTTCTAAATATATTTTATGTATCATACATATATTTATATGTATAATTACATATCCACAGAAGTAGTCTTGCTGTGCTAAAGCCAGCAGTAAAAGCAAAAACAGGTTTCACAATAGGACACCCATATATGCATATGTACTGGCTGTTTGGTTTGTGAATTTATTTACAACTTAACTATATCATAATAAATGCTTACTGTTCTATTGTACAAACGTAATAGTAAAGGTTTAGGTTTGTTTTTAAATACAAAGACTGCAAATGAATACATGAAAAAAATTACACACCATGTACAGTATTTATAATTTATAAATGCAAAGTTAAGACCTCTTTAAATTATTGCACTTGCATATTTTTTGTTTTATTTTTACAAAGATAGTTTATATGTATCATATATATATATATGTGTGTGTAAATATATATATATATAAAACAAATCTTTCAGCTCACTAAATGTAGTAAAGTTGAATGTTACCTTGAAGTTCTTTCTTATTCACATAACAGCCCAACCTGAATTCTGAATATATATGAATCTACTCTACAAATCAGTTTGACCTACCCTAGAAAGCAGTCCATAGTTTTAGGTTGTGTTTTTTGTTGTTGTTGTTGTTTTGCTTTTTGTTGTTGTTGTTTTTGTTTTGACAGAGTATACACCCGTATTACAATCGAGCACAGTTTTTGGTCAGAAAGGAAAACAAGTGTTGTAATGTGCCTTTGCTAGATTGGGATATAAAACCTAAAATTTGAACATGAACTTCCTTGTAGTAGTGTGCAGAAAGTCTCTTCTGTATTTAGAATGAACAAATGAATTGTACCACTTCACAGAATTGTTCCTGTATCACAGTGTTAGAGGCAAATGCATTATTTCAAGAGGGTCATAATTGTTTTGAGCATCTAACAATCTCTATTTTTAACATGAATAGTACTATTTGCAATCCCTACGATTTTAACACTAAATGGTCTAAATGCAGTCACAGCAAACTGATTACACTGTTTAACATTTAAACACATGAAGGAAGTCTGTGCCACACAAAACGATGAATTCTACACTGCATGTCTCCTCCAATGTAAATATATTTTAGCATATAATCCTACTAAAAACACTACTGCATTTCACTAAGGGAATAACTTACTAAAAATAGATCACTTATTTAAAAAAGTACTGCCATGAGTTGAACCATTACAGCAAGATGTTGTACTACATTACAAAATTCATAGATTAATTATAACAATGGAATTTCTGACATTGCTGTAATAAAATATGCAACATCTCAGATGAATACCATGCTACATGAACTTAGTGCTCCCTTAGTGCCTATCTTTCAGACATCATTTCACAATATATTATAAATGCTCAGATATGGCTTCAGATAGTCCTTTTACTTCTCCTGGGCTTAGAAGCAAAAATCCATTGAAATCACTAACAAAAGTAATGGTGTTCTGGGAATGCAAAGTCTAACACTTCTAGGAAAAAAAATCTGTGTTTTGTTGTTGTTGTTCTTGTTATTTTTTTATTATTTTTTATATGTTCTTATTGATCTTGTACAACATCAGGTTTTAGCAGAATAAAAATGGCTTTTGGCAGTTTAACTTAATGAACAGATTTGTGATTTCAAGTCCACGCTTCTGAACAATTAAATCTCAACATGTACTTGAGTTGTGAAATTCAAATGCAACTTCAAGGTTTCAATTTTTGGTGGGTTTGACTTTGGGAGTACTGATTTTAGTGTTTTTTTTTTTTGTTTGTTTGTTTTGTTTGTTTGTTTTTTTCCTACAAAAAGTTACATCGGAATCTGTACTCTTTAAATGCTGAGACTAAATTTGCTTAGAAAATGTAGCCCACTATTGCTAATTTTGTTATTATAGCTACAGACAAAAACTAACTTTTTGTCATGATTTTTTCTCCTTTCATACACCAATCCACAACCACTGTAACTGAAGTTTTTAGTTTTAGTGAACATTATACTATAATAAACATATATTTTAAATGTTTCAGATAGTTCCACATTAGAAAAAAAAAAAATCTGATGGACTTGCGACATTAATAAAACAACTTATGGCCAATGCGATGAATTTGTTAGGGAACTATGTTCCATATCAGTACTTATAAACTTAAAAACATAACATACCATGTGATATGTCAAATATTCTGAATAGTAAGTAACAGAACTGGCCAAGTTGTCTTTACCAGCAATGACTAGAAAATGAATTAAAACTTTGCTTAACACAGACACAGTGTGATCTGTGATATTTTTGCAAAGCTTGTAAGATCATCATTCTAAGAAGAACAGCAAATATACTTAACCCATGAAGGAAAAATGTTCAGTTCAGTTGGTAGCATATCTGAATTTCAGAGAGTATTTTGTGGTCACCGTAGATTTAGATAAATTTCCATGTGAATTAGAATGATTGATTGTGTATATAGTACTCAGCAAATGAAAGTCTGTATCTGCATGATTAAAGCAGAACTACTAAGTAATAAAGCAGAAAACAACATAAGATACTATTTATTCTACTTTGGTATTTCCTTTTTTTTTTTTTTTTTTTTAATAATCCAAAATGACTAATTTACTGTGGTTAGAAATGAATTTCTGCACTTAGAATTAGCAAAGCACCTGAAAAGAATTATGGGGCTGCTGCTAGGTAACCTGTATTATACAAATAAGATAATTTCATATTGAATTCTTGACCTCTGGGATATCTATGTACAGCAAAGGCTTAGGTGCATTTATACATTATGTGATTATGCATCACATACTGTACACATGTACACATACTGGTATGTGCTCGACCATAACAGAAGGCAAAACTCAAGAGTAATTTAAATGTCATTTAAATAAAACACAGAAGATGACATGCTTATTAGAGCAATACAGCTCAACAAGTGTGAGAAGGAAAAAGAGAACCTGCATCCTGTCTTTAAGTTGCTACTGTTATTAGTTGCAGTTACACAAATGGCCATGTTATCACAGAACCACTACAACAATGTATTACTATCTGTGAAAAAGCATATAATGCAGTATAGGCTGTATGTGAAAGGTATACAAAGACTTTTTCACTTACTGTGTGGATCATTATTTTTAAGAGAAAGATGAAGGCAAATTAAGAGTTCTTGAAACATACTTTGTACAATTGCACTAAATTCAGAAGAGTGGCATTAAATGTAAGGTCTTAAAGTCTGTGCATAAGTTTGTAAGGCTGAAGCCCAACTGAAACACAGAACTGTAAACACAGTATTTTAGAGTACTTTTCTTCTGTCAGCTGTTATTTCTTTGAGAAAAGCAGTTCTAAGTCTGGAAATTTTGCTGAACTAAGAAAAAAAAGCAAACAAAAAGGGAGAAGTTTCCTAATTTCACTTATCTTGGGATAGGGATAAAGAGTAGAAGAAGACATGCAGTGTTACTGTGCAACACAAGAGCTAGTCTATACAAAAACATTTTTGATTTATTGTGATGGTACCACAATTTTTCTTATGAGACCTGACTTTTCTGACAGGGCTTTTGTTCCCAGCAGATAGCATACTTCTGATGTTTCTAATACATTTTAGAATACAACTCAACAGGTAGAAGTAAACATGATGACTTTAGGTATTTGTGAGCTAGGCAAGGAAATCTTTGCTGTCACATTTAAATTTTAATCTGATGCTTCTGTCACTATGGATACAAAAACTCCAACCTGAAACTATGCCTACATCTCTCCTTATTGGAGATAAACATCCAGCACTTCCAGTGTTTAAAGGGAGGAGTTGTCTAGGTTGATAAATCATTCTGAAGAACAAAGCATCATCACTAGTTCTTTCAACATTTGCCTTGTGAGTGACAGACAGTTTGCATCATGATGCTTAATGAAGTACTGTAAACCTTTAACCTGAATGTTGGTTTTCTTTTGTTTGCAGCAAGAGAATTCACCGTAACCTAAGCATGAATTATAGTCTCCAAGGATTCTGCTGGAGTTCAAACTGATTACAAGTAGATCACACATAAACATTCACAATAGCAATGGATATATTGTTCTATTTATAGCCAAGAACTCCCAAGTGACACTGGTGTTAAAGCCAGCCACAGTACAGTATAATAAAAGTACCATTGAAACCCTTACTAGAAAGATACAATTTAGAAGTACCCCCTAAGATTTTTTTCCCCCATCAGTTTTAAATTAAGGCCTCAGCAATGTAGCCCATGAGATAAGGCCAGTCTTTTATATTCACAAGTCGTAAGTTTTCTTTTGATAGCTGATTCCAAAAAATCTGGGTTGTCATTTTCCCTCTGTTCACGTTGTGTCACTGGTGTAGGTCAGGAGACTGGCTGCCAGAGTTGCTTAGCTGAGACAACTCCATGGGTGTTACCTTCATTGGCAGATCTGCTTCTGAAAGTTAGCATTTTGTAGCTTTTCTTTTTCCTTTGTCAAATAAAAACAAAACAAACAAAAAATAACCCCCAAAGCAAGAAGGGATGCTCTTAGGGTTAAAGCAATCTGTTGCTGCTGTTCAGTCATCAATCTTCACAGGAAGCGAATCTGAAGTCCCAGGAGTAATGGACTGGGTGGGAATCCATATAGAGGCTTCCTCACCTCTCGTTACTTTTTCCCATTGGTTGAGATTGTCCCTGGAGATGCAAAAGAGTCAAAGAGGTAAAACACTGTTCATAAGCTTACTGGGATTTCTTCTTAATAATACTGTCTGCTGTATTATACCTCGAGGTGTGGCTTTATGCTGTATGTAAGTGCCATTATGTCATCAAGCTTTTATCTTCATTATATTCTTTCACCCTTTGCCTTCAGTTATCCCATTTTATAATTCTGTGTGACTAGTTGACTATGTATAAACCTATGGCACCCTTTCCCCAGAGTAAGCCCTGGAGCTAGAGGTTAGCATCTGTTTCCATTACAGATTTGGAGCCCTCACAGATACAGAGAAAACCCAGTTGGAACCATGTCCGCAGAGACTCTGAAACAGCAGTCTGCAGACAAACAGTCTTCCTCACTTCAGACTTCAGGGATTTTACAATAGCGTGCTCTGGCCCTTTTTAAAAACATCACAGAGATTAGTACCCTTGCCAGGAAACTTCCCTCATCGGAAACCACAGAATCAAATTAGGTCTTCTGAAACTTCTTCACAAGGGCTGCCTGACAGTATATAATATGTTGCATGACAACATCATAGTGTCAACTTTCAATTGCTAATGTGGTGATCATACTATCAATCTTCCATAACAAGAGTACTTGAGACAGATTTTATTTATTTTTTTGGTGTTTCACAGCCTGGACAACCCCCAAGACTAAATTTTAGTTTGTGAGCCATAAAATATTGAGAAATTAAGCTGGTAATATTCTAATGGTCATTCTAATGATCCAAAGGGAGTACAGACCCATAATCTTTCTTGGTGTACACTAGTATCATTGCAGTGACTTATAAGTCAGTGTTGATGATATCCAGTAATGGACCATACTTTGCAACCTTTGGTCCAAATCTAACATTCCATTCTCTAACACAGAGACAAAGAGCAAGCTCAGATGGCCCTTAAACATCTTTAGTAAACAAACAGAATGGTAAACCTATGAAGGTCCTACATGTTGTGTGTCATGTTATTATATTATGTCTGATTATATGTGGCAGAACTCTTCTGATTTTTATGTCACTGTTTTGCTGAAACAGCTGATAAAACACAGTAAATAATGAGCTGGAATCATAGTGAACAGGTAAGAAGAGAAAATGTTGCACTGTCTGGGGCTGGGAAAGGAAGGATCTGATGAAGTCTACCAAAGAAACCTGGTGCCCTCTAGGGGAACAGCTACACCATTTCTGCAGGGAGATGGAAACCTGGTCTTCTAGTGCTCCAGGCCAACTAGAAGACACGTAGACAGCGTTAATAAGGCACTGAATCTCAGCTAATACAATCAAGTACCAACGATTAGAAAAACCAAACCATCAGTATTCCTAGCTCCCTTTCCCAAAACTGGGAAAGTAATGAGGAGAATTGAAGCCAAAAAATTTGTAAATTGTATGTACTTCAGGAACAATTCAGACACCTGAACTGGACACATGGAAAAGTGTTTTAAAATATTTGGTCGGAATTAAAGAAAAAAAAAATCACTTTGCCTCATCCTCAAAATAAATATACCGTTACAGATTTGTCACTTTGGTAGGCCTAGTAAGCTACAAAACAATCATATGAATTATTCTGGAAACTATAACACAGGTGGCTGGTAGTTTTGATCCACAAAGAATACACAACATACTAAGAAATATTTTCAATAAGAAAATAAATATATTATAGAAAACAGAGTATTTAAAAATGTGGAATAAATTATCAGAGAAGATGACCTTCTAGATTCTTAGATACTACCTTACCTCAGGGAAATTGGTGACTTATTCTTTTTATTATTATTATTATTTACATTTATTTATTTACTTATTTAAAGGTGTGGATAATACGATTCATTTGCCTTTGTACTCCCATGGAAGCCCTGGCTCCCAAATGTCTGGAATAAATGCTAGGAGACTCTCAAAATAAAAACCTTGATGCTGAAATGCTGCATTGGCTGCTTCTGTTGCTATTATTTGCAGCTGGTGTCTGCATTCCAAATGACTCAAGGACGCAGCAGTTTAAACACTGCATTCCAAGAATGAGCACTGCTAGTGAAGGGGTGATATCAAAATCGGTCCAGTCAGCAGCTGAGGCAGTACCAAACAGGAATGAGGCTGTGTTCCTCTCATGACACTGAATAACATTTGCCACTTAAAAAAAAAAAAAAAAAAAGAAAATAAAAAAAAAAAAGAAAAAGAAATCTGTAGTGCAAAATCAGCCATTTGAAACACTCTGGAGTAACCTAAAACTGGCAGGAACATACATTTTAGTAATTAGGGAGTTGAAGTCAGATCTGTGTCCTTAAATGTCTAGTCTGCATCTCCACATCTGAACTCTCAATGTTTTCTCCTCAATCCTCACAAACAGATCACTTCAGGAGGGTTTGCAGAGGGTAATACCAAGTCAGAGCAGTTAAGTTCTAAAGCTATCAAACTGTTAATCAGAAGTCATTAAGCCAGGGTATAAATTTTCAGAAAGCTCTTTAGTCTTATGGAAATCTTAAACTCCATCCATACATCCACGCACCAGTTCTGCATCACTGTAATCTAAATTAAGGAATGCACAAGATCAGGGTGGAAAGCTGGGTCTGTACAGAGCTGTGCCATACAGAGATGATGTCATTGTAGCTTTCAGAAATATCAGTATCATATATGAGTTCAAAGCAATAACTGCAATTTCTAGAACAGAAAACATTCATATAACATACACCAGGAGACTGGTTGATATTACTACAGACATCACACCTTTTGCAGAGAAACTTACTACTGAAAACACGTTCGTCCTTAACTTTCAGAAGTATGATAGACTTTCCATATAGAAAATAAGCATATGTGGATGCTTGATACATTAAAATTCAACTTTACATCCCTTCTGTTGAGTACTGAAAGATGGACCATCAAATATTACAATTCGCTTTTGAAACTAAGTCTATGTGGCTAGAAATCAAAAGATATGGGTCTTCCAAGAACCTTGATCCTTGAGGTGATGCTGTGCCATCCTAACCACTCAACCTAGCTTCTCAGCTTCAGTTCTCATTAAGATGAATGCTTACTACTTAGCAAAGATACTGGCAGGCTTACACAAATGATTCTACAGTACCTACAAACCCATTTTTAAGACCTCCCATTTGACTGTGCTAGTAACAGAACTTTCTTTACTTTCATCAGTGGGTTTTCTTCATTAACAATAAAGGCTCTGCAATACATTTTTGTATAATTATAGAATATTTTGAGTTGGGAGGGACCTTAAATATCATTTATTTCCAACCCCCACTGCCATGGGCAGGGGCACCTTCCAGTAGAAGGTGGAATGTTAGAAGCATATGGATACAGACTTTAGGAGTCAAATTATAACCAGATGTTGACAAGTATGTAGTAAAAATAAATAAATCAAAATCCACATACATGTTAAGCAGTTTGATAATATTAATTGGCCTGAGTAGAAACAAGCAAGTGAAAACACTCATAGTAAGAACCACTGCATTTCTAATGCTTTGCATTATACTTGACACTGTTTAGTCCATGTAAACAGTATGAAACTGTTTCTGATTGAAAACATGGTTATGCAACACAGAATCTGTGTTCCAGTTATATGAACCAAGTAAGTGACCATTTAGTTCTCAACTATCCATAGAGCCAAACAACATACCTTCAAAAAAAGATTACAAATCCAGCAATTAGAAAACTTCCAAGATTTGAGACTACCTCTCAGTTAAGTAGTTGGATGAGTCAACCTTGTAAAGACTGAAAGGATTACAAGTAGTTCTATAGTTTACTTCATGTTCTGTGATTTCATACTGAAAGCAACTCTTCTTTATTTGTCAGAGTACACATGATTCAATTATCTATAATCAAACTATCAACAAGTGTATATTAGGTCAACATGGCTCAGGGAGTACACATTCCTACCCTGTATTGTAACTCTGAATTCCAACACAAAATTTGGACTTTGATAGAAACACACTTTGCAGAATTTTGAAACTAAAGAGTTTAATACTGTATTACAATTGATGGAACTACTAAAATATGCACTTATGAATACTTCCATAATACTCAATTTAGGACAACAAATTACTGCCTATTATTTTCTGCACACTGTTACTTTCATAACTTTTAAGGACAAAAGACACTACTAAGTATTGTCTACCCTGACTGGAGAAGACAGGCCTCAGCATTTTCATCATGGTTACTGTACATCACTCGTGTATCCCTCTTACCTAGCATATTTAAAAAGTATACCATAATTTGGTTTATGATCTTCAACTGATGTTATTCCAAATGTTAAAAAAAGGTATTCACCATACTCCTTGTTTGAACATTTGGGCTTCAGCTTACAAACACATAGTCCAAACACATTATCTGCTAAATTAATAAGCTTTGTCTAATCAGAAAGCTTTCCATGGAGACAGCCTTTGTCATTCTCTCAAATTTTTTAGTCTCGCTACCAAGACCTCATTCTTCGGGTTCTTTCTTAATCTTCTTTTATTTGCTAGTATCTTTATCTACTCTTCTAAAAGCATATACACTAAACAAAATTCCAGCTGTAGAGGCACTAATGCAATAACTACAGTGGTGTAGTTTCTAATCTGATGTAGTATTTCTTCCCTATCCATCTAGGGATTGCAAAGCCATGACCAGTAGGGGGAACTTAGAGACAACTGACAATTAACTACTCCTAGATACTCACCGTTTTTCATAACATAGTCATTTGCCCCTCTGTACAGAGCTATATAATCTTCTCATAGCTATATGAAATAGTATCTGGCTGGAAACGAAATTATTTTGCTAACCACTGTGTTAAATTTTGTGATGGTTGACGTTAATGAAGCCAACTCTAAAAACCTCTTGTCTACTTGAAATCTTAATGAAACACTAACTCTGCAAACACACGACATGGGTTGAACTTCAACTGACATCCAGAGGACCAAATGAACAAAA
This sequence comes from Oxyura jamaicensis, assembly GCF_011077185.1. Classification (NCBI taxonomy): domain Eukaryota; kingdom Metazoa; phylum Chordata; class Aves; order Anseriformes; family Anatidae; genus Oxyura; species Oxyura jamaicensis. The sequence goes on along the minus strand of NC_048895.1, from coordinate 45,875,672 downwards.
ATGATGAAAGCTGTTTAAAGTTTCCCAAACGTTTTAATGGTGACTTTAATATCTCACATCTGAAAACAAGACTGAAGGTCTCCAAACTTGAAGGAAATACAACAAAACTTCACTGAAAAACAAAAATGAGTGTAATAATAAAAACATGGTAGGACATAAGACTACCTGGTGTAAACAGCAGTAGTCTGGGATAACCAAAAAAGGTTACTGACAGCCTCACCTTGATATGCAGAAGATGAGGGCAGGTTGGATTTCTTAGGATTTGAAAAAGATTTTGAGAAGGATGAAAAATTTTCTTTGTTTAGAAGCAGGCAGGAGGGAAATGAGAACAGATTAGGTTGGAGAGAATACAAACTGCAAGTTCACATGTACATGAGGTAGTGGTTTGCATTCCACTATTGTCCAGAAACTAATAAATCTAAAATTTCACCATGTTTTGTATACAGTGGGCATTTTTCTGTTACTTCACATAGTACACAAGGTCAGGAAAGTGACAAAGAAAAAGTTCAATGCAAGCCAGGACCACAACAGAAAAAGAAAAAGAAAAAAAAAAAAAAAAAGTTTATGAGAGAGATGCTTTTAAGAAACTTAACTTCTTCTTGGATGTGACTAAAGAATGCTGACAATTTACCAACCAACTGCTTTCCTTAGAGAATACTGATTAACCTGAAACTGGAACATTTCTGTGAAGCATATCAATGTCAAGATACATTGTGTCAGTGAAAATTGCTGAAGTCCAGGATATAACTAGTGGACTGAACTACCTACAAAGTGATCCACCATCATTCCAGGATAGAAGCAATCAATTGGTGAAGAACATTTTCCTCTCCTCCAGAAGATCCCAAGATACATCCTTAATGCTTAGAAAGAAAGTTGCATTTGCCTTTTCCATATCCCAGTGGTACTACCTTTATACTCCAAATTACCGACCAGTCTAAGTTGGCTGGTTTTTTTTTGTTTGTTTGTTGTTTTTTTTTTTTAGGAATGTTCTTACATGAATAAAGCCACATGCAAAAAACTTTTTTTTTTTTTTTTAATGAAACAGAATTCTTATTTTGTGCCAATCTTATTTGTGAGAACTATGTTGAAGTAAAAAGGACACAGTGAAACTGCACTGAAGCAACATAGATGGAGATACATAATTACTGAAACTGTTTCTCTCTGAGTACTTTTGGCATCAAACACATTTTAATCAACTGTATCTGTAGATCTGCATTGTATAGTCCCAGCCAGTAGTTATTGCCTCTGGGTTTCTGCATAGATTAATATGAGATATATATATCCCCCTTTATCTGCATGCAAATCCTCAAATTAAAGGTTTGTTTTTCCAGACAAACTAGTCAAGCATGTTTGTTTTTTCTTTAACCAAGCTACCTGCTATGCAAAAACTTGCACATTTACTCACCTGCATGCTCGGAGTAGTGGCCCAGTTGGAGGAAAGATTTGTGCAAGTGTCGTGTAACATGGGATGGCTACAGCGTTGTAGAACCCAATCTATGAAAAACAGCAATGAAAAAAAGAATAGTTAATTGCTGCCAAATTAAAATACTAAAAATTAACAGCCAACTAGAGTAAAGCTGTTGACTACCTATTTAATTACTTTTATTTTAGGACTTCATACTTCTGCCTCTCATTTTAATATCTGAAGACTAAGAATGAACTTTAACAGGGAAGTGCTTGACAACTGCAAGTTGCTTGCATGACTCTCTCCAATGATTATGGTGGCTGCTTCAGACAGCAGACCTGCTATCTACAAGACCTTTTACTATTCTATTGATTTAATTGATTTGCTCAGTATCTCTCTGGCTTTTTGGTAGCATTAGTGGCAGAAAATAGGTGTAGGTGGCAGAGTCATTTCTACAGACATTATTCTTGTGATAGAAAAAATAAATAAATAAATAAAAATGAAAGCAGGAAATTTGTGCAGCATTTCCAAAATATGGTTTCCAAAATATTCCTCTGGATTTTTCTGATGTATGTATTCCATAGCTCAATTTACTTGAAATGCTACAGTCTTCAAACCTTCATAAAGTTTCTGTTTTCTTTTCATGTATGTAGTGGAGAGATATATTTTTACCATTATCATATAAATCTGTTCAGAGAACAAGCACATTTAGCACATTTTCAATGATATCAGATTCACATAGGCTGAGAGCCTTATGGCAGCTATCATGTTACAGGTGATTTACCATGACACATGGGAATTTTTAGAAAATGCTACTTATCTATAACCAAGGATGGAAGTTTAAATTCAGATTCACTATAACATCATTCATTTACCCCAGACTCTCATGGTAGTCACTGTAGTCAACTATGATCCCCTTGGGAGAGTTTTTAAATGCGTCTTAGTGAAATACCGCATGTTGTACTGAAACCAAAGCATTTGATAAAAAAATCTCTTAACAGTCTAAAGATTGGCCCTTATTCAGAAATAAAAAATCAACTCTTCTCCTCACTTCCACTAACAGAGAGATTCCTCCCATATTGCTACGTAAATAAGTCCATTTTGTACTTAAAAAGAAAAGAAAAGAAAAAAAAAAAGACATTGCTTTGACCTAAGACCTAGAAGGAAGACCTAAGACCTAAGAGGACCTAAAAAGGACTAAGAACCCAGCAGTCTGTGTTACAATAATTATGGTGTAACCAATAGAAACAAAATGCAGAAGACCATAAGGCAAAGCACACAGCAGTCACATCTGTTCATCATTTAAAATAAATAAATAAATAAATTTCTATTTCACATACTGCATTGTTTTCATGTTTTCATCCTATGTATTGAGTGTTTTTATTTGCTTGTTTGTTTGTTTTTGTTAAGGGGGTATTTATTTTACTAGAAAATATCAGATTTGCTCTATATCTATCCAAAATTATAAATGGGACTTTAGATACAGTCACACTGTAGACCTTCCTGCTCATTGAGAAGTGAGTTTTCATTGCAAAATGTGAAAGATTTCAACCAAACTAAATCAGTTTATAACATAATGCAACAAACCTTGGTTTTGGAACTCTGGTATTTAAAACAAAATATGTCCTTTAAGAAACTGAAAACTCTTAAAATGTACATCAATCAAGGAGAAAAAAAAATTAACAGGCTGAATGGATTTAGTTTCTGAATAAAGACAAGCTAATTAAAAATATCTCTTTGCAAGAGTTTAGATTTCTGACCAGACACAAATCCTTTGGTAAAAGGATTAGATTGCCTGAATACCTAATTCTAGACTGAGTTTTATGTTGCTATGGCCAGAGAGAAAGTTCACTCAGGAATAAGTAATCCACTGAAGTCACTGCAGGAGAGGAAGCATATGTATATCCTAAGATGCATAAGAAGAAAGAGCTAGAAAATATCTTCTGTTTCTGAAACAAATTGCTACTGTCTATTCCATTGTGCATATTAAACATATTTATAGATTTAAGAGCTGGATCTTTATTGCTCAGACTGAAGCATTTCAAATAAGAAATCACTCTTTTTTTTTTTTTTTTTTTTTTATTAAAATAAAACTTCCAATTTTCAACCTAAATATATTTCTGAGTTAAGTTGTGAATGGTTGGATCTTGTGAGCCATTTATCACTCCTTCATTACTCAGGTTGCCTTGACTTGCTTATCTAAAGAGTTTTTCAGGTCACTGCATTGTTTTGTCATTTCTATTTTCCCCACAGGTTCCAAAATTCTTAGGCTGTGATGATGAGAGACATTTACAGGTCCAATGGAAGCCAAAGCATAAAACACCCTTCAAAAGCATGCAATCTTGGTGTAATCCAAAACACTGATTAAATTCTCAAGGAAGGGGCAGAAAAGAAGGTGAGAGAATCCTTACTGAGTAAGGAACAAATCCTCAGCACAGGCTCCACAGTAGGAAGACACCAAACTCAGGGACCCTACATGATATGTACTGCAAAGGGCAACTGATCCAACCACCTAAATGAGTATCTTTCAACCAGTGAAAGAGCCAACCACAAAACTATTCTCATCAAAGATGAACATTTGAGGCATAATTATTTTTTCTGAGACTGCATGTTTATACAAATCTTCATTCCCTAAACATCATTGTCATTTAAATAAGGTGTTAATGCTTTAATTAAAATTCACATAAAAATATGGGATCCTAAACTCATTAATACTTTCTGTTAGAGCCCAAGGAAATGGATGATAATGCTCCATTAAATTCTTCTGTCTCTGCAGAAATATAAGAACGGTTACTTTCACAGAACTATGTATGTCCTAAATCTGACGTTTTGCTGTAGCACTGTTGTGAGATATAGCAGCTGCAACTACACTCTGAAGTTGACTTTTAACCTCTTTAATATTTTACTGTTATACTATTAAGAAGCACAGAACAGAGCACAATGTAAAAGAACCTATGAAGATTACACTTCTCTTTAAAAGAGAAAAAAAATAGCTTACTTCTTAGACCTGTACTTTCACCCCATTAACAATTTTTTCATAAATACCCAGAAGAGTAAGTACTATATGTACTGTAATACCATGTACTTGTCAAGATGTTCAAAGATAACTAATACAGTGTGGGGAAAAATAAACCAAGTACAGAAAAATGTTTCTTCTTCTACGAGGCTTACCCGTGACACATGAATTTAATAAATTACTGCCAACTCCTTACTATAATAAGAGTAATAGATTTTATGCTGAAATATGAGATAACATACAGGGTTATTTTTCAGAATATGAAAATTTCTATAGTCTTGCTTAACAAGTAATTAATCTACAGCATTTTGATAGTTTGCTGTTTCTAGTTTATTTTAGAATTATCATTCCCTTCACAGTTCATGAAATACTTTGTAAGTGATAGACATTGACAATTAAAGTCTCAGAGGCCACTAAAAGTAAATAAAATCTTATATGTGTATGTATGTATATATGTATATAAACAGACAACAGACCCCTTGTCTCTGCCCTTGTGAGATTCCACTTGGAGTACTCCGTCCAGGTCTGGTGCCCCCACCACAAGGATGTGGAGCTGTTACAGCAGGTCCACAGGAGGGCCACAAAGATGACTAAAGGGCTGGAGAACCTCTCCTACAAAGAAAGGCTGAGAGAGCTGGGGCTGTTCAGCCTACAGAAGAGAAGGCTCCAGGGTGACCCCATTGTGACCTTTCAGAACTTAAAGGGAACTTATAAAAAAGATGGAGAATGACTCTTTGCTCAATCAGATATTGACAGGACAAGAGGGAATGGTTTTAAACTGGAAGAAGGAAGATTTAGATTAGATTAGATGTCATGAGGAAATTCTTCACTTAAGAGGGAGGTAAGGCACTGGAGCAGGTTGTCCAGAGAGGTTGTGGATTCCCCATCCCTGGAGGTGTTCAAGGCCAGGTTAGATGAGGCCCGAGCAACTTAATCTAGTGTATGGCATCTTGGCCTATGGCAGGGGGGTTGGAACTAGATGATCTTTGAGGACCCTTCCAACTAAAACCATTCCAGGTAGGATTCTATGATTTGTTGCTCATTTATCTTGCAGATAGTCTTTAACACATGTACTGTTGGCCAATACCAACGCTCACCTGCCCCAAATTGCACATTAAAAAGTCATGATGTGTTAAATACTTGACCATATGCCAGAAAAGATACATCTGCCTTTTCAAATCTTTGGTGAGTATTCATGACCCTCTGTTTTCAGAAATTTAGTCTTTTTTTTTTTTGATACTTCTTCAAAATTGGACTTGATATAATGATGAGACTGCAATTCCTATGTATTTGTTACCTCCTTTTACAAACACTTACCATACAAGAAAGAACATACTGTATCCAAAAGCTTTTCAAGCTAGTATTTTAACTATTTACAGTTCAGCTACAACTCCATGGAGTTTTTATTAAGGGGAAAGAAGTAAGAGTGATAACAAGCTGGAAATCACTGCATTGGGAATTACAAGAATAAAAAGAGTATTAAGGTATAATCAAAAGACAGACTTCATTTTTCTCATTGAAATTTCATGATGATTTTCATGGCAGAAATATTGTATCATGTCTAAATCACTCCTGAAGCCTTATAATGTTATAGGAAATAGAACTATGTTATACAGTAACATGTATAACATGTATAGGTATATAATTCAGGACAGCAGCAAAAAGTTTATTATCATTTCAGTAATGTCTTTGAAAACAAGTTTTCCACTGTTAATTAAAAAATAAATAAAATACAAAAAAAATGCATACAAAGCATAGAATTCAGCAGCTCACATACCCTAACATCAAATGCAATATATGGTAATATATATGTTTTTCCATACATGTTTTATTAACGCTATAAAACATGTATGATTTTACAGAGAGAGTTCATACTTGACCCTGAGGGACTTCATCTTTCTTGTCTCTGTCCATCATAGGAATAGGTTGAATACCCGTTTTCTTCATTTCATCACCCTGCAGAACAGCAAAGAGAGAGATTAGGATTATTCCATTTTCTATTGCATATGTATCTAAAACTCCAGAATTAAAAGTAATGCAACATACCAGTCTAAGGCAATCTCAGAAAACTGCCTAAGGAGTATTTCATTTTATATATTGACCTAAATGATAATGTAAATAACAGATCCCGAAAGTCATTTTTTTGAGCCAATGTACACATATTGTCCTTGTTTGCCTATCCATAATAAAAGGCAATTGGAAGAAAGAAAGAAACAAACAACAACAACAAATGGCAAAAAATACATCAGATTGACCAGTTCTATTCATAGTCTCACCTTTGAAAACGTTACCCATTTAAAGTACTATAATACAGTGACCAGAAGAGCATAACTCACCCAACCAAGGCAAATCTGAGTAAAGCAGATGAATTTATAATGTACCCTCTTAGTCAACAATCCAATCTCTTTGACCAAAGATGAGGAGCATGTTTTTACAAAGCTGCCTGCCAAACAGCCTTCTTAAGTACACTAATTATTCTACATGCATAAGAGGAATACTGGAAAAAATGCAATATATCCAAAGACCAGATCTATGTAAAGTGCAAGAGAAAACTGTCTCCTTCACAGAGCAGCCAATGCACATTTCTGAACAGTGTACTGGGCCTGAACACGATCACTTCTTACAAATCCATAAGTAACTGGATAACTTCTGTAACAAGTTGAAATTTTCAAATAGACTTATGCTTCAGCTGCATTGTTAAAACATCATAATGCTTAATCTTGAGGTTATAAAGGCAACAATGGCTGTAGCAACGGTTGCTTTTAGCTACCACTAATTTCTGGGCTTCCAAAGTCAATGCAAGGAGGCAATGTAATCAAAGTTAGTGAAGGCATCTCTAGAAGACAAGTTATTACTCTTTTCTCATATGATTTTATCAAGCCAAATTCCAAGCACCAATGCCCAAGTCCCTTCCAAGGGAGGATTTTGGCACCTATACTCAAAGAGAAGTTTGCAATACAAAAAATTGATTCTGGTCTAAGTAGAGCCATTAATGACCACCTTTCTGTCTTATTGCCTTGCAGCTACCTGGACTGTAGAAAAGATGGGATCTTGTGTGAGCTTATGGACTTTTTTCCCCTTGAATATGTGGCCTGAATATCAGGTATTGACTATGGTCCTGCTGCAGTCAACCAACAAGTGATGTAATCAGGAACCCACTTCTGAAGTATTGTCTGTCTGTCCTATCCTCTTGTGAACAGTATTTTTCTCGCCAAGCAGTTAGAATATAGACTCATTAAATCTAGTCTGTTACATATTCTACTGTCAAAACTTGCAAAGAAAGACAGTAAATTGCTGTTTAGCATCTGTAAGCAAATTTATTTTTGTGTGCCTCCAGTATATAACATTTAATTTAGTTTAATTTTTTTAAAGTACTGTTATTAATTGGTCAGGACTGTCTGCAGCTACTATACTCTCAGTGCTAAGACCCTCAACACTAAACCATTTAGCATCATATGATATGGACTTTGTTTAACATAACATCAACTGTCCAGAAAACACTAAAAGTGAGCTTTGAGGAAGCTATCCAGCATCTGGCTGATTATACCAAAACTGAAAAAATCTCAGAATTATGTTCATCATTCTACCTTGAAAGAAAAAGGTATCACAGAATCAAAGAGTTGTTTGGATTGGAAGGAAGCTCTTGGAATCACCCAATCCACCTCACCCACCCACCCCAGCAAGGTCAGCTACAGTGAGTTGACCAGGACTGTCCATTCAGGTTTTGAATATGATGAGACACCACAACCACTCCAGGCCACCAATGCCAGTGTTTAGCTGGAAAACAAGTACTAGAAATACAAAGATTTTGTGTGTGTGTGTGTTCAGTGTGTGCAAACATGTATATGATACACTGCTAGACAAAGTTTGTGATAAAAATTACTGCTTTTATCCTCATTGTATTAAGCATGACCAGAAAGTTGAAGAAACTCTTAACAAAGATGTTCATATCATACTTGGTGGTCAGCTATGGAGGGCTTATAGTAAGTCACTTCAGAAAACACCACAGGAAGTTTAATAACTACCTAGTGTCTCATATCCCACAAAAAGATCACAGTAGACACAAACTTATCTGATCCTATACAATTGATCACCAAATGTATTACTTTGCTCAAATTGTATGACTGTGGTATGGATTCATGCTGAAGCGATAGCAAGGTGAATCTTAGCTGAAAACACTAGCCATACTTGGCTTCATTCAATGAAAAAAGATCAGTGTGGCATACCACAAAATTGCTGCAACATCTTCTGCATTTATTATTTAACAATTACATAAAGAAGAAACATTATAAAAAGACTGATTAATTCATTCCACATATTATGAACTGAAATAGTAATTAGGAACAACATTGTGACCGGTGTATAGAATTTACCTTCTCCCGCCCAGTTATGTAACAATTTCTGGAGTGAAATTCAATCTAATCTTTATATTCATATAGTTTTTCTAGAATTTTCTCTATATTTGTCTTGGTTTCCTGTTTTACAGAAGCATTTAGACCTATGGTTGATTTGTCAGCCATCCTGAATGGATCACAGTGTATCCAATTTCTGTTATATACCTATTAATTTCTTCTTAAAGTGGATTAAGCAAAACAGCAAATAAAGAATACCATTTCTGTTAAAAATGTCTAATCTACATTTGTTCCATGAAGCAGCAATATAATATAAGATGCACCTTTATTAACTCGAATAAAAAAACAACAAAAAGTCTGTGAAGGCTCAGTTACGTACATAATTCCATCTCTAATATTGCTGAGTAAGAAAAGTCAACTTGATCCTTCCTTTTCCACTCAGTTCACAAGAGTTGTGAAAATTTATTTTATTTTTTAAATTATTTTAAAGTCTTGTAAGCAAAACAAGTTGAGCGTGTAATTAGTGAGGTACATCAACATTATGCCTCAAATATATTGCTCATAAGAACACTCACTTTCCAGTGCTGACATTTTAAAAAGTGAATACTGAACTACATCTCTGAGCTTAAAAACTTTACGTTTTAAACATCTTATCGTAGACTGATCTCTTCATAACTAAAAGAACTAGAAAATTTAAATAATAATAATGCCATGCCATGCGCATTTTGAATTTCTTAATAAACATGCAACATGCAAAACAGAAATCTCCACGCTATATGCATGCTACATCAAATCTGTGGGTCTGCTTTCCATTTTACACCTATATAAAACAGAAATAAGCCCACTGAATTATTTAGACTTTCACATGGCACATAACAGAAAAGGACACTTTATGATACACATGTGCAATAACAGTCTTGAAAATATAGCATATCTTCTAAAACCACACAAACTATATGCAACATGCTCAGAATTTATTCCTTATATCCCTAAAGTAGTCTCTTTTTCACTTTAATAATCAAATGATTAAATCATTTCATCCCGAGCATAAGAAATGTTAGAGATTGTATTTTAATTTCTGGATATGATTACTGCTCAATGTCATGTCAATTCTCAGTACATCTTATTTGTGGAGTAATATTCACTATATTAAAAATCAGCTCTCTCTCTTTGAGACCCGGTTGTTGAGCTGGGTCACAAAGATGCAAATGCTGGGATCAGAAAAAATGAAAAGATTGTTGTATTTGCTTTAGCATTTCCTGGATTTATACTGCAGCTTTATAAGTGTGTGTTTTAAGGCAGTTGGCCCAGAAGCTGTTTTCATATTTTGGATTTCTAGAATACAAATAGATCCTTCACAGCATTACTCTTAGTGACTCAAAGAAGAAACAGATTTTCTTGTAAGTTCTGTTAGGACATAATTTCTAAATTCATCTTTAACAGAGAAAAATTGATGCCTGAAAATTAGGAAGCTAACTTAGCTCTTTAAATAGTTTCCAAGAAAACAATAAAACACATGCCGGCTGCAAAGAACAATCTTTAAAATGAATATGTTATGAAAATATGTAGCTGTTGATTTTTATTATTATTATTATTATTAATTATTATTATTATTATTTTCCTACCCAGATATTTTCTTTTATAAAAGAAAGTGAGAAAACAAAAATGCACATACCTCAGCCCAGAACTCTGCATATATATCATTGGCTGTCAATCTGGTAACTGGCCACAGCTTTGTTACAGAACACAAATCACAAGCAGTCATCATCAGACCAATCACTCTATCTCTAGAATAAAATAACATGAAATTGTAAGTTTGGTAAATACCTAATTACCATATCCCAACGTTTTTATATGCCCTTCCTCAGTTCAATCAGCAATAAAGTAAAAATACTACAAATTTTCTCCCACCTTGCTTGTTTCTTCCCCACTTGTTTATGATTTACGGGTAAGGCATCACACATTTTTTTTTTATATAACCTGTATTACTTCATTGTTTGCAACCAGAGTTCTTCTGCAGAATTATAGGAATGTATACAAGAATGCCTCTTGAAACACTCCTGTGCCTCTACTTCATTATTTTTTTTTTTTGAGAATACAGTACAAGTCTATAAATAGAAAGATGGAATATCCTGTTGCTGCATTTCTTTCCATTATTTAAAGAGAAATGAACACATACTCCAAAAAGAAGAAAAACTAGCTCTATCTCAAAGATCTTAATTTACAAGTAAGCTCTTATTTCTTCCTTTACCTTTTCTCAAAGGTAGAGAGATTTTCTCTTTCTACTTAACTGCCTATGCATTAAGTTCCTGGTGCAGATAATCTGTCAGTGAACTGTGCAGCAGATGAAATCCAAAGCCCGTGACATGCAAATATAAATATATATATATATTTGATTACATATTTTACACAAAGTTGGGTGTTTGAAATCTCATATGTAAGACAATTACTGCCTACAGAGAATTTTTATTTTTTTTCTCTTACAATTCCTGATTGTTTTCTATGAAAAGAAAGGTTTTTCTTTCTAAGACTAATGCTCTAGTAAACTAAATCTGGTTTGCTGCTTTACCTGTGTGCTTGGTTCTTAAGGTTTAATGCTCCCGCTTGATGCAGCTCTTCAAGCTGTTTTCTATTTCCAAAATACAGGGCAAGGTCTGTAGCAATGATGGCTTTGCGGATGATCTCAAGGACTTGCTCATATTCACTGGAGCTCAGATTGGAGAAGACATTGTGCCCTTCCAGCTATGAAAAAGTAAAAAACCAATAAAAAGCACAAGCTCTAATTCTGAGATGATTTCAGTCATTACTTCACCAGACAGGTTACAACAGTTCTACAGCCCAATGACAATTTTTGTTGCAAATTCAGATGCTGACAGCCTGAAGTTCCCAATTTTATCTTTGGTTTTTAAATGCTGTCATGAAACCTATGACTAAACCACTGATTTGCTTTGGGGACTGCTCCTTCTGAAGCCTGAAGGTATTAACAGAGAAAAATGATTGCTTTTCCTGCTATGATTTATAAGCACTACATGTACTGCACTTTCAGACACTATTAGCTTGGGAACTTGTGATTTAATCCTGATCCAGAGTATTGCATTGCCAAGCTGGTAAACTCAATGTCTGCTTCACTCTGAAGAACAATTTTTGATATTGCATAATAAGTAATACAGAAGAAGAAATATCCAATTTAAAATCCTAAAAGATTTTAGTATGGCGGTGTTGCCAATGACATATGCCTACAATTGCTTCATTTATTGATACAATTTTCTCTTTAGAAATAAAGTTAATTTCAGTATGCTAATGTATAAAAACTTTAGGGAAAAAAAAAAAAATGCTTTGTTCAACCATAAATTGACCGACCAATAAACTAAAGACAATGCCTCCCACTATGGAGGCCCTGGTAACATGTCACTTTCATCCCCTTCCAGTTTCCACTATGTATGATTCCACTTTTAACTAACAATATCCATGCACTGTGATCACTCGTAAAGCTGTAACACATTTCAAGTCAACACTGTTTGCTCTCTCTAAGCTTTTGAAAGCAACTTGTCAAAACTCTTCCTACTGTTGAAAGGAAACAGAAAAATAAGAACGAATGAACCAGCCATGTCAAAGTGTGGACATTCAAAAATAGAAAATATTATTAAAATACAACAAATTCAGATGTGTTTTGACATTTAATTGGCATTTGGGCTGAAGCTCATCAAAAGTTTCCCTGGCTTTTGTCAAGCATTTACATAATTTTTTCAAAATAATTCCTCTATGGTACAAATAGGCTTGGTTTCTCTCACCATCCAGAACATAAATGTCATTTCCAACATTTTTACTTGGAGAAGTAGATTTTATTGTGAATAATGAATAGAAAATACAATCTGTCTGTCTCAATGCTCCTTTGACAGCCTCCTAAGCTCTGTGTAGTACATGATGTTAAAAAAGAAGCTGGGAACATTTTAACCCATCATCAACACTTTGGAACCAGGAAATTACTGTTATTTATTTTCATGATTTGGGGTTTGGGGAACTCTGTACTCCCCAACCTTGCTGCATAACATGCCATTCACCCTACTACTTAAATTATGCTAGATTTGAAGGTGTCACTTCTAGGCTTTAGAAGTTGCAATAAGAGGAAGACCACTGTGACAAGTCCTGCTCATTCTACTACGAAAAACAAACAAAAAACAAACAACAAAAAAACAAAAACAAACAAACATACAAAAAAGATTCTGTAAGATTCCATTAAGTACCAACAGAAGCTGCTGGCTCTGAGCATGTCACAAAGATTTCTGAGAACTACGTACAAAGTACAGCTCCTAAGATTTTATTCTTTCTCCACTGAGCTAGAGCTAGTGAATAGAATCTTCTGTAAGTATGGCATACAACAGAATTACAAGTAGACAATCAAAGCACCTATAAAGTTTCAAACAGTGAAAAGTCCTACAGGTTATTAACATAAAATTAAAACTCATTCTGATAAATCATGAAGGGTTGGATTGTGTTTTTTTTTTTTTCTTTTTTTTCTTTTTTCCATAACAGTCCTGGAAGTATACAGAAAGATTTTTTGATTCAATTGAAAAAACAGCAAGTCCAAAAGGCTGTTCTCATCTGCCTTTGCTGCTAAATATCACCTATTGGCACCTGCATAGTCAGTGAATCCACTCTGTAGCACTGTCCACTTATCTGCCTTTCCTCACTTACACTTGGCTGTGACAGCCAAGGCCAACAGGTAGCAGGGAAGCAAAAGTGTTCCCCACCTTATTAGCAAATGGAACTTTCATCAATCACATGATTTCTGCAGGAAAAGTGCATAATGGTTATTAAAGAATGACCAAAGTCTGCTTCACATAGCCATAGAGTGACAGAGAACCATTACTGACTGAGGAACTTGCTCACTGTGCACAAACTCACATGAAGAATGAATACTAAAAATCTAATGCCATACCACCACTGAAGGATTCAATTACACCCTCCCACATGGAGGAATATTCAGAGATAAAGCTTCTGTTCTCTGATGAAATGTGTATGATATCTAAAACCATAATATCACAAGATGTGCTTCTGAATACAATACAGAATATGTATGTTTCCTAAAAGGTGATTAGGTATTTAAGAAAATAAATATCTTCCCCCTGAAAGACCAGAAAGAAAGAAAAGTTAACAATGAATTAGTGGCACAGTAGTATGGCAAGGCTATGCATCAGGCGTGTGAACAGTAAATTAAAAACAGCGAGCACAAGTATGTCACGAACTGTCAGCTGTTTCACTGGTCTCAGTCTTCTAATTGAAGATGAAAAAAATTTTCACTGATGAGAAAATATCTGTGTGTCAGCAACACACTTTGATTTCCCAAAATGTATTTGCATGCTTTCCTCTACTTTTCTGGTAATTAAACATACAGACAATTTACCTTGTAGTAGGAACTATCACAGAATATTACCTTACTCATTTTATTCCAATTGCTGAAGAACAAAAACACATGTGATAACATAATAAAACAAGCTGAAACTTTTCATGCGTGCAAAATTAACATTTGCTCCCATGTAAAGAATTGATGCATACTTCATGCCACATATTTAATGTTCGTGGAATTTATTACAGCAGGTTTTCAAGTTTCTCGTACAGACTTTTGACTGTTCTTTAGTTTTTGTTAAAAAAAAAAATCAGGACAGTTGAAGACTTTGTTGAAGCACATTTTACTGAAAATATGTAGCTAAATGAGAAACTGATTTTTCATTTTCAAAGTTCTTGTTCCATGGGGTTGTAGAGGAAATCCTTATTGATCCAGAAACTGACAACTCAAAGGAAGACCGTAAGTATAGACCTTCAAATGCACTTTATTTCTATAACATCAAGATTTTGGGAAAGCTATGTTTTGTGCTATTATTGAATGCTTGGGTTGCTAATACTGAATGCTTGGGAGCTATGTTTGCTGTAATAAACCAAGGCAAATACTTCTTCCACACTTCTAGATGAGCAATACAGTCCAGAAATAAAAATAAGCATGCTTCAGAAAATCTACTGGCTAATGATGTGACTCCTATTTCCAACACCAGACTCTAGTGCACAGAAGATAAAATTACAATAATCCTACCTGCAGGATGGACACAGTCTGTGAGAAGTGGTGCTGTTCCATCGTTGATGTGGAATAGAGAGCAGCTAGAGGATGATCAAATTTCTGAAGATAGCTGTTGCTGTAACCTCTGTGATCCAGGTCATGACATAGGCATGCAACTAAAAGACCTTTTCGCTATTAAAAAGCAAGAGAGACAGAGAGATAGAGAGATAAACAAGAAAAGATGTATTTCCTGCCCCTAGATGTCACTCTCTTCCCAAAATACTGTAAGTGTTGCACTAGAATTACACTGTCTTCAAAAAGTACACAGAATCCTTTCTGCTATGTATCAGATCTAGCAGACATAAGCTTTTCTGTCTTGCCCCATAAGTTTAATTCTCCTGTTGCGTCCTTTACAACCTGCATTTTTTCCAGTCTTACAGCTTTCATCAGTCTGTCTCCTTGTCCCAGATAGTTCTTTGTCTAGCTCATCCCAGTCTACACTTCTCAGGAAGTCATTCTTATCTGTTCTTTAGAATTACATTGCCTAATTCCAGTGCTTTTCACCATGAACCCATCTTCCCTGCTTGGATCCCAACTCTTTGACAACTCCTACCTGTTGGATCTGTTTGTCTCTAGATCACAGTCCCTTTTACAATGTTTCATACTGCTCTCCCCATCTCTAAATCTAGATTCAAGGCACCATCCCTCACTTGAGACCAGCCCATCCTAGTTTCCCAAATTTTCCTTTAGTAGCTTCCTGTATTCTTGCTGTATACTTCTCCAGTCTCAAGAGAGGAGGCTGGCTGGAGCTTGGCAGTCTCTTGGCTAAGAGACTGTTTCCATGTCTCTTAACAGCTGCCTCTTTTGTTCCCCCAATCCCTCTCACTCAATTCTCAAGAATCACAGAATCATTTAGGCTGGAAATGATCCCTCAAGATCATCAAGTCTAACCATCAACCTAACACTAACAAGTCCACCACTAATTCGTGTCCCTAAGCGCCATGTCCATATGGCTCTTCTGTACTTCCAAGGATGGGAACTCTAACACTACCCAGGGCAGCCTGTTCCAATGCTTAACCACCCCCTTCCATGAAAGATGGGGTTTACTACTTGGTCAGCACTGAAAGTTATGAAACCTTTAAATATTCCCAGAGGGTGCAAATCCACATATTTTTGTTGTTAAAGAAACATTGATTTTTTTCAAACTTGGATAACTTTGCCAGCTTCCAGCACTTGCCTGGTAAATGCCACTTTCCTATTTCAGTGCCAATTTTCAAGTCCCTGATTTAAAGCAGAATACACTAGACATTTTCATATGAAAGACAATCAAATTTTATTTTACTCTTATACACTGCACAAGAACCTGGTTTCTCCTAGCATGCTTATCAAAAAGAATCAAACAATTATGGCTGAAATTTCCCAAATGAATCAGCCAGATGAAGCCAGGAAACTTGGAAAATTACAACTCAAATGGCTAGTATTTGGCAATGTTATTAGCAACTGAAAACAGGTTCTCCTAGTTGGAAGTTTCAGGTAGCATTAATAAGACAGCTCTACCAGCGTGCCTACAGTAATTCAGAAGAAAAACGTGGCAGCTCTTCACAGTGTGTGTTATACAGAATTTAACCATTCTAAGCATTCCATTTTATTACCAAAGCTTCCACAGTGATCTACTCAAAGTATATTTTTTTCTGAGTTTTTTAAGTCCTTGCAGTTGTCTTAAAAATACATACACACATTCTAAGGAAAAATGTTGTATAATAAAAGTTATATTTTAAGTTATACAACATATTTGAACAACCATTTTCCTTCCGTCTTTTCTACTGCTCTGCTTTACTCGCGTTTGTCAACCTGCTCTGCAACAACAAGCCTTTCTCCATTGTCCTCCTACTCAGAATCTCCCAGATCTCACAGGGTCCGAGATTCAGGGTGTTTCCTTCCCCTCAGTACAGATCTGACAGTTAATTGAGTAATTAAAACAAAGACTGTGGTTGTGAGTGGGCAGGAAGAACCTTAAAATGTGGACACAGACTTGTAGCAAATCTGCTAACACTTCTTCAGTGTTATGAAAAAATATGAAGGAAACAATGGAGTTAAGAGTCTGAAGAATGCTCCTTTCTCAAACTCCCTACTCATACCCATTCCAGTACAGGGACCATGAGATCCTTTATATATACTCTGCCTAAGCTGACAGGGAAACCCCAGCATAAAGAATGTACTCATAAGATGGTTGATACCTCTAACGAAGTCTAGTAATTGATACAAATCATCTCACCTACCTCCAGGTCAGTGAAAAGCCCCTGGTTGTTCTGAAGTATGGCATACATGCAATGCGCCACTGTAACTGCATGCTTCCAGTTGTGGTAGGGCACACGGCGATAGTTCTTCTTTACAGACATAGTAAATCGGCATAGCTTTTCGAGTTCAAAGCTGGAAAATAATGAGTTTGGTGAGAAATAAAAAAGGAAAAAAATAACCAACAGAGGAGTGAGTATGACTCATTGCTTATGAGAGTCATTCAAGTTTTGGCAAGGACAAAGGAGTGTGAATACTTGACAATATTCATAGTTTAATTTGTAAATTTCGGGAATGTAAACCAAACTATCCAGCTCACACAGCACAATTACATAACCTTATCTGCTTTCAAAAGCTTAAAGTGCTGTTTCTTTAAATTGTTATCTATTCAACCTTTAAGAGAGTGAAAACCTGTATTTAATTGACAATTTGAAACATAATTTTATCAGAACATAAAACTGGGGGGGGGGGGGGTATGCAAAAAACATTTTAAAAAAAAAACTGTTTGAACTGAAATCTCAGTTAAATACCAAATGCAAAAATTGTTGTTTTATTAAAAAAAATTGAGATATTCTAAAAAGAGACATAAAGAAATATATATATATATATATATATATATATATATATATATATAACTTTTTCAAGATGTATAGCTTTTTATTTTTTTTTCTCCATTTTGGCCAAATGTCCAGAAATTCACATTTCAGTGTTTCTGCATTTTTCATCAAAATAATTCATTGTTAAGTAATTGCTTTTACAGGATTTTTTTTTTATGTTCTTGATATTATACGCAAGCAAAGCGAACCTATTTTCAAAAGTATTTTCACTAAGGTAGTGTTAAAAAGTAGTTAGAAAGTAATTGTTATGTTTGGCTTATGTGTTCATTAAGAATACTTCTGAGACACTTTGTATCCTCCAGTATTAGAGCTCTGCACAACCTTTGAAATGAAAGAAATCTTTTTGTTTGCAGATGGGAAATTCAGGCATGGATTGGGTATCAGGTAAAATTTTCTAAAGTAATTAGAAAGCTGCCAGGGTGAAAAAGGGTTACTATGCCCAGAAGTGAACAGAAGCTAGCAGAGTCACAAATCACTAGCTTTCTCCCTCATGAAAAGATCAGTTTTCCTTTATTCTTTGTTGTTGTTGTTGTTGTTGTTGTGTTTTGTTTTGTTTTGTTTTTTTCCTGTTAACGTGGTTTGACTTTTTCCATGTTTTTATCATTTCTTGCATGGCTCACGGAAGCTTTAATGGAAGCAGTAATGTCCTAGCTGCAAGTACTTGTTTTGGAGGGTTGAGAAGATCTGTACTTTCAGAAATTTAATACAAGTCTGTCAGTCCTCCTTTTCAAATATTTTTCTCACTTTTATTCCTTTAACTTTGTATGTGGGACTTGAGACGTTTGAAAAATGTAAAGTGGATATCAATCCTTTCCCATTAATTCTTACACCTTGGCAGAGAGAAGGAGAAAAAAAAAAAAAAAAAAAAAAAAGTAGAAAATTTGAACCCAAATCCTGAAGCCACAGCCATCTTTCAGGAATGGAAACAACCTAATTACACTGAGAAGTAGAGAACTGCATTTACAATAATCATCCAATTTGCAATATGGAAGAGGAGAAGAGAAAGACCCTCAGATTTGACTATATTCAGGCTTTGAGGGCATGGAGATTCATCTAGTTATTAAGATGAAGCAGACACCTACAAACGTTTCCCAAACGTTTTTTTCTCCATTTTGCCCAGAGATGCTTCTCCTTTCCATTACTCATCTGTGGATTTTTCCACAATTCAGGGCAGTTCCTTTCTCTCAGCAATGGAAGCAGTCAAGACACTGCTGATCTTGGTAATGGATGCTGAGAGAAAGGACAATAAATGAAATGACATTTCATTCCCAAATCACTCATTTCTATACTTAATGCACAATGATCATAGAATCAAAGAATGGTTTGGGTTGGAAGCAACCTTAGAGATCACCTAATTCCAACTCGCCTGCCATGGGCAGGGACACCTCCCACCAAACCAGGCTGCTCAAAGCCCCATCCAACCTGACCTTGAACACTTCCAGGGATGGGACATCCACAGCTTCTCTAAGCAACCTGTTCCAGTGTCTCAACACCCTCTGGTGAAGAGTTTCTTCCTAATATCTAAATCTTCCCCTCTTTTAGTTTAAAACCATTCCCTCTTGTCCCATCACTACACTCCCTGACAAAGAGTCCCTCCCCAGCTTTTCTGTAGCCCCCTTTAGGTACTGGCAGGCCACTATAAGGTCTCCCAGAGCCTTCTCTTCTCCAGGCTGAACAACCCCAACTCTCTCAGCCTGTCTTCAGAGGAGAGGTGCTCTAGCCTTTTAAGCATCCTCCCGGCCCTCCTCTGAACTTGTATTAATACATCCATGCCCTTCTTGTGCTGGAGGCCCCAGAACTGAACGTAGTGCTCTAGGTGGGGTCTCATGAGAGCAGAATAGAGAGGGAGAATCCCCTCCCTTGACCTGTTGTCCCAGCTTCTTTTGATGCTGATAACAAATTTATTTTGCAAAATAAGGTCCAACCTGAAATGATTTTAACTGTTTATTATATTAATTTCAACAGCTATATATTCGAAAAATAGTGGCTATGGACCATCTCTCTTTTTTGTGTGTAAAAAAGAAGAAAAAAATAATGCCTCCAATATCTTCACGACCTTCTCACTGAGAAGCAATTTCAACTCAGAACCAAACTATACTTCTATATATTGTATTGGAAGAACAATTTGAAGAACAACTTGTTTGGACAATATCATGAGTTATTTTATATCCTATGAGGAGACACCTGTGAGGCTGAGGACACCTGAGTTGTCCAGTCTGGAGAAAAGGAGGCTGAAAGACGAACTTGTTGCTCTATGCAGCTTCCTGAGGAGGGGAAGTGCAGAGAGGCGCCAGTCTCTGCTCCCTGGTCACTGGTGACAGGATGTGCAGCAACAGCACGAAGCTTCACCAGGAGAGGTTTAGACTGGACATGTGGAAAAATTTCTTCACTGGACAAACACTGGAAGAGGCTTCCTAGTGATGTAGTTGATGCCCCATCAGTGTTCAAGAGATATTTGGACAATGCCTTCATCATATTTTAACTTTTGATTAGCCCTGAAGTGGTCAGGAAGTTGGACTTGATTATCTTTGTAGGTCCCTTCCAACCAAACTATTCTAATCTAATCTGTCTGTTCCTAAATATTATGAACTGGAGACCAAGAAGCTAGGACAAGAAACTCAGCCTGGTTTTGACAGCCCTTTACAGACCAGGCATAGTAAATAAATTCCAAAGAAAATGTGACTGTGCATTAGGAAATAATTACCTTAATATTTCCTAATAAACAAATGCATAAACAATGGAATTAAAGCAATAAATCATGTAGTTCATACCAGGCTGTCCCACAGGACTGGTGAACCATGTAGACAAAAATGGCAGGCCAGACATCCTCATAGGGGCTGATGTCAAAGTGGTATCTAAGAAGAAAGTTTCAGCTTGGTAAGAAAAAACACCCTTTCTTACTTAAGAAAGTGAAAAAGAGTAGATAATGTATATCTGACAGCATGCACTTGTTTCTGAAAATACACAGAAAACTTCTGTCAAGAATTTGGTGAGGTTTGCTTTAATTTTGATACAGCAAAACTCACCTTTTACTGGCTAACAGAAATTAAGCACAAACTTCAAAAATCAAACTTTTTAATGACTGCATTTTTTATGTTTCATTAGCTAAGGACTTCCCCTCTCTCAGTATCAACATTTAGGCCTAATGCTAGGTACTTTCTCAGCAGAACTGTTTGTCCTTCGATTATTAATTAACCCCTTTCCCTGTGCTGCAAGACTTCTATTTACTTTCCATTGAACCCAGCTAAACACTTGCTCGTGTATGTGACATACTGAACAGCACAGCAGGTGAAAGAGAGCTGAAGGTAGCTGAATTGCTTGAAAAATGGTTAAATGTATTCAGAGTTCTCGAACTAAAGGATGTTAATATAATTTAGAATGAAACCTGTCATCTTTACAAGTAAAAGTCATTTTGGTGAGGAGGTGGGTTATATAATATCATCTAACAAAGCACAGGGAATTGTGTTGCAAAGAGTAAGCTTCTGTTAGGGTGTAATCCTGCAAGCTGCTAATACTCTGGCTTTCAAGCAAATCACTTGAGCATGTAATGAACTTTAACCAAAATAAGTCTCTGTTAAGCATATGCTTGCATGCTTTGCTCAGTCACGGCTGCAGTGCATAACACTTGACAGAAGCGAGCTCTAGAGATCAGGTTAATGAAAACAGTTTAGTTTGTGTGACTCAAAACTGTGGAATTTTTAGGCACCTGGTCACTACAGCAGAACTTATTGTCCTGGGCCAGAAATGGCGACTTAAAAACTGAGGTGAGTCCCAATGTCAGTACTGAGTGGGGAACACCAATCAAACAGATAAAGGCGCATTTTCAGCACATGGAAGACCCATGAGATCTGATAGCAACTGAATTATTTCAGATTTTAGTTAACTATTCATATATTGCAAACTAGGGAATGGAAAGTCCTTCTCCAAATTTTGGGCTGTAACTTTAAACCCTAGCACGTGGGACTCATAACACTGAATTATCTTCAGCAGTTTAGAGTTCTGTGTCCGATTTTCCCTCCTTTGAGAAACACAGAGGCAAAAAAAACACAAAGGGAAAAACAAACAACCAAACCAAACCAAACACACACACACACACACGAAAACAACAAAACAAACAAACAAACAAAAAACAGAAGGAGCTGAATCTTTTATTCTAATACATATAAATGGGGATGATGTCGTGCATTTGGTCTTAACTACTCATGTTACAACTCAGTCTCCTTTCTGGCACTGAGCTGATGGTGACTTAGGAGTACTGGAAAGTAAATTCAGCTCTACAGTCCTTAGATATAAATTAATGCTTACTGCAACTACTGTAGATATGCATGCCTGTGGAAAATGATACCAATCTAGGTATGTATTATTTTACATCTTTGATATATACAGTTTGTTCATAGGTCATAAAGTTTAACTAGGTATAAGATTGCCAGAGATAAACACCTATGATATTGGGATAGTTCTATAATGAAAGTGCTTCCTACAAAACCCTCCACTATACGGAGGGAAAAACAATCACATTTTTCACAATCAGATACCAGTTGCAATTGTTGCTATATTGAAAATACACTTACAGTTCAATTTCTTTATAAATATGTGGAGGCAGTGTACAGTGCATTAGGTTTTGCCACTCTTCTGCTGTACAAACACTGTGGTAGGACAGTTTCTCCATTGTCACACGGTAAATACACTCTGAATGGCGAATTCTGTGGTACATCTGAAAAAGGGAAGTCATTCATTAACGTGACATTTTAATCAAGGTAAAACACCATTGATTTCCTGTACCCAAGCACATATCCTTAAACTACAAAGTACAAGAAACTTAAACTACTCAAGTACAAGAGATGTTTTTCATACCTACATTACTATGCAGTAACAGTGAAATATTAATACAGTTAATTACTGAGAGGTTCAAACAGTTATTGTGGACATGGCTTGTTCTGTAAACAAGTAAGGACAGAACAAAGGTAAAGATAATCCTTTGGAGCAGCGTGCCCTGAATAATGAGGTTCACCATTTAAAATAAGTAAGCTCACACACAACAGACTGACTGTATAGTCCCAAGTTTCATTTATATGCAGGCCTCTGTACTTGTCTTGAATTGTGTGGAACATGTTTAAGTAAATGCAGATAAAATTTGCTGCTTCAGAATACTGACAGTATGATGTAAAACAGCTTAATGTAAATCATGGTATCTTACCTCCCATGAATATGACACATTTCTTCTGCATTGCATTTTTATTGCATTCTTATACTTACATAGTAATGACCACTAAATTGTTTGCACTTTCTACATGAATAGTAATTTTGAGAAAATAAAGACTTTAAACACAAAAATAGTTATCTACCCTTGGAAGCATGGTTAATTATGACTATAGCACAGTATATAAATGTATGAATATTTTTTAATATTAAGCATATAGAATGGACAGAATACATATAATCTCCAGCCCCCGATAAATTTGTGAAACGTGTGATCTGAATTTATAAAATTAAATAAGAATAATATTTTCTAATGGAAAAGACTGAACAGTTATCATTCACATTTCAGTTTGTTGTCTCTATTTAGCTACATGAAATGGATGCATCCAGAGCACCGTTATTTCAGAAAGCATCAAAAAAATACCTGCTGTTCTATTAAAACACAACTATTCAGTGAAGAATTCAGTGATTCTTCAATGATTCTGTTTCATTATTAATTCAATGGAACAGATTTATGGATTTTAGTAATCTGAAAGATCAAACAGTAGAATAAGATTCTAAATCTTAAGTAAGATTCTAAATCTTCATATTATAACAGCTTACAAAAGATAGATAAAACTTACATTAGCACAGTGTAAGGCTAAAGCACAAAAGACTGCAAACATTTTAAAGTTGTTCTCATCAGTTTTAGAGAAGGCACTTCCACTTATTTTGTTCACCATCTGCACAACGCCTATTACACTTCCTCGGCTCACAATAGGCATGCACAGGATATTTCTGGTTGTGTAGCCTGTATAGAGGTCTACTTCTCTGGAGAGCCAGACAAGAGAAAGAAAAAGAAAGAGAGAGAGAAAGAGATAATATTATTAATTAGTATCTGTTCCTTGTTCCCTAGAAATGTTGGTGTACAATATAGCAAATAGTTTTAAGGTAGATGTAATTAGTACCTGCAAGAAGTTCACCTCTAAAGTTCTCACATATTTTCATCTACAATGTCAGATTTAGAAAGAACTTTTAAATTATTTAATCTCCATTTGCATGACAGAGAATCAGTGTTTTCTCAAAAGTATAGACAGAGCATTCAAAAAATTGAATATGTTGAACATTCAAAAAATCAAATATGTTTAAGTACTTACCCATGATTTTGTTAGGAAAAAAAAAATATATGCTTATTTATTTTTTCTCTCCTAAAACCATTCAGATTCCAGGAAGGCTAATATAGAAAATCAGCAACAGTTCACCTAACTGACACAGTTCCGTAACAGGAAATCAACAAAATTTTTCTCCTGATATTTATGTTAGATAAAAATAATACTTTCTTATTTTAATATCTTCAAAATACCTCCAATGGCAAATATATATATATATATATATATATATAAAGGGATATCCATAGGCTTACTTCTAATCAGAGTATCACAGCTCCATGAATGCGTCCTAATATGAAACTTAAGTAGGAAATTTAAGCACAAAGTTTACTGAGCTATCTGTTTTCCCCTTATGAATAAAATGCTACCTGTTAAAGCGTGGATCTGCATAGGCATCAGGGATGTTAAGGACCTCCCCCGTTCTTGCCACTTGACCAGCTATTCCTTTTTCTATAGAAAATCTGCAGAAAATAAAAATATGTGTTAGCCACAATATGAACTATTTGGAAAAACATTTTTCCACTGGAGTCTGTCTTGAGCACGGTAATGGATATTTGTTCCCAATCAGCGTCATTTTGATGCTTTTAGGAGAAAAATCTTACAAGACAACAACTAGTAGTAAATGATAAAATAAAAGGCACATATTTAAATAGATATTTTCTGAAAACATATTATATAACTATATAGTTGAAAACAAAGGATGCCATAGTATGACATTTTAGTGACAAAAAAAAAATCAATGTCTTCAATAATGCGGGAGGTTATGTCTAAAATCATGACTTTTGTACAAAACCTATGACTTGTGTTTACCTTTACAAGCTGTCAATTTTATCGTTGCTTTTACACACTCATTGTTTCCTTGGACACATCATATGCAATAGGGAACTTGGTTATTCAAAGGGCAGGTGGATTTCATAAAAATAAATTTCAGAAGACCAGTGGAAATGTCAAAGCTAACCTTCATATGCATAACTATCATGTTTCATCTTCAGAATACCTATCATGTTTCATCTCACGACATTCAAACAATACCATGATACTAACTGTACCACCTAATTACCACCAGAAAATTAAACACAGCAAATATATTACAGAGTTGAATCAGAAAATCTACAAGTCTATATTGCTAAGAAATAATTTTCAATTCCTCAACACAAAACAGTTATGATATACAAGCACAAAAGTCTTTTTGGGAAAAAAAAAAAAAAAAAAAGAGTCACATGGAACTCTCAAATATAAGCATATCTCCTGCTGAAGTTGGTGACAAAACTGACAGGATTTCACCCTGTACACTTGGATTAGTTTTTCCTGCTATTTCTTATGATATGAACATTATACCAACTCAGACCCTTTCCGGATCAGTGACTCAATGTCACTTTCTTACAGATAATTAAGTTATAATTCTCTCTCAGTATACATCACCATTGAAATGGCTCACACTCTTGTACTCAGTCAACGTTTCAATAATTTTCATACAGAAAAGGCAAAGATATAAGCAAGAAAAGCAATTATCAAGAAGGATTATGAAAGTGTATGTTAAAACAGGCCACCTTCCTACTGTACACTGCCTCATTGCTTGTCAGTATGTAAATTGCACTAATTTTGACTCCTTCCATTTGCACTCATACAATGTAGTAAGTGGGAGTAAGTTTGTCTAAAGGAGTCCAAGTGAAGACATGGATCACATCTCACTTTGGCCCAGAACTTCAAAAGTAAAAGGAGGAATTGAAAAGGATTCTGAGAAATTCACTACTGCTTGAGTATTTTAATAACATTTTAATGCAGTATATTGTCGTACATTTTTAAGAAGCTGCAGGTTTCAAACCTGTATACCTATTAAAGATTTGTCATTTTTGAAAAGCGAAAAATGTTTTAATTACTTTTGCATTTCAGCTCATTCATTGAAAATGTTCATATATGTACAAATATACACTTGTGACATGAACAAGAAATACACATCAATTCCGCCATTCCAAGCACACTTCAGAATCACAGCTCTTTGAAAGTTTTAAAATACTTTAAATTCACATGAGAAAAACTTAAACTAAAGTACTGGACCTAAAATCTTCAAAACCAATTATCAGTTCATGCTAGATTCTACATATGCCTAATCCATCTGTAAGAAGTACAAATTGTGTTTCCTTGCTTTGGATGTGCTTGAATAGCACTGATTTCAATTCCTCTTGGGAACCCTCTTGGGAAAAATTGTCCCATGCTGGCAGAACTATGGATTAGGTGCATCTTTACCTGCACCTTTACCTACCTCAGAACACCTCTGTTTTTTTCCCAACATGATTTCCAAAAGGACCGCCTCCGGAAGACGGCATTTCCAGGAGTGACGTTATAGCTTCAGAGACGTTGTTTCGATGGCACTGCAATGTCATTCCCAGAAGTACTACCTTCTGGAGGCGGGTCCTGGTGGGAATGATATCACAGTATGACAAGTATTGTCAGGGTACCTGCAGATAGGCACAGAGACTGGGTAATAAAATGCCTGCACATCTGTAGTTATAATGAAACGGCATTCTTCTGCTAGCTACCCTTACCTTATTTCTTTGGTCTTCTTAAAAACCGGTTTCCCATCATTTTCTTCTCCAATATCAAAAAGGTCTGAATACAGCTCCTTGTTTTTATGGTCAACCTGGAAGAGTGCACATCTATCTGCATTCACCAGGTTTTTTGCATATATCTACAGACAAAAGACAAAACTAGAGTTAATGGTCATGGGTTAGATTATCTTCAGTCATTTATCTGATAAAAACTTAAATCCTTAGAAGTCTGAAAAACTTATCCAATGTGAAAACGTGTTTGAAGCAGCATCCACCTTCACAGCAATATTTTAGGATACAATTCAAAAAGGAAAGTGTGATGTGTTTTTTCAAAACTTTCTGCAAATTAATGTGATCTTTCTGAGAAACACAGACCTATCTTTAGAGGCTTGAATGTTTGCTAAAAGACAAAAGGCTTTCATATGTGACTGTATTTCAAGTACTAGGAATGCTTTTCATAATGGTACCTTTCCCCCTATTTTTAGAAATTATTCATCTTCATGTGATTTTAAATAGACAGTATATAGCAAGACTTAAGAACATTTTTTTGGCGTTTTTTCTCTGTCTTCAGTGCAAATAAACTGGTGTTGAATATCCAGTGAAGAAAGACATAACAGAGAGTTTAGTGTTTGTTTCTTAAAAAAAAATAAAATAAAATGTGCCTGTGACACTCAAAAATAAACAGAGGAAAATTAGAAGTGTCATAATGGATTGCCACATGCAGCAGTATGTGAAATAGCTGCAATCTCCTGATACTAGGGACAGTTCTTGTACAAAAATTCAAAAACTGAGAGCTAATAAGTTCTTTATGAACTAAATAAAGCCCCCAAGATACCACCCATAGTCAAGTACCACAGTGTAATATTATACCTTCATGGCCTTTATCATACTTCAAACTAGCTTCTTTCATCTCAGCAAAACTAATTGCCAGTCAGCACAGAACTTTGACCCCGGAACACAGCAGAATTTCACTGAAAGGTTTCTCAGACTTAGGATGGACTTTCTGAGAACACTAGGAAAGAGCGTTATGTCACCAGTATCACTGTGTTAAGATGCCATAGACTCAGGTTCAAGAATATGCTCTATCCTAGTCAGGTGTATCTCCTGCTTTTCTTATCTGCTCAGAAAGTATAGTAACTGCATAGTACAGAGAGGTCTAAGGTGGCGCTCTCTCTTAGTTGTATATATTCAGTCAAAGAAAGAGAGATTATGATTACACCTTGGTGCGTAGGACATGCATGTACGACAGCTGAGACTTCTCAGGCCTTCTGTATGAATGAATAAACTCACTTTTTTTCCCTCTCCCACTCTCATCTTTCAAACAACAACAACAGGAAACCCACCCAACCTAAAACATTTCATTTTGTGTTAATGGAAGTAGACAAATGTTAGACCTTGGCAGGAAGAACCTGTGAGATGATAAATCACTGGCTGTGAAGCTTTACTCCACTGTCATATGACCTATGTAATGTGCACTGCACAGAAACCATCTAGAACAACTTTACAAAAGCTGGAGAGCTCTCCAATATTGAAGCTATTGTGGCTAGAAAGATCCTGCTGCTTTCTACCCCTTGTGGTCCATCAAAGCAGGTCAAAACAGGGAGAGTGCGAGTGCAAGCTAAGATGTAACTTTTGTGAAATATCGAAGTAGTGAGGTGACACTGAAAGTCACTCTTCTCTCCGAGACACAGAATATGCCACGTAATGATACAATCACACTCCTATAAAATGACAATAAGCATGCAAATGTAATTTAACTAATTGCCCCAAGAAACAGCCAAACACTACAGATTAAAAAGGAAGCTCAGTATGAAGCATCTATGCAGGCTAAAATGCAGAACCAGGATACAGACAAGTGTTTGAAAAGTCAGAGAAAGAGTAAGCATATTTTACTGCCAATTGTGTTTTCCATCAGACCTCTCTTCATAGTGAAGAACAGGGAATATGAATATTTGTCCTTAATGCCATATGTTATATTACACCAGATCTTTTAATTGTTAAGTAATTTTTAAGCAGTTCATTTAAACTGGAAAAATCAGTGTTCATAAATGTATCCTATGTGCAAAAGTCTTGACTATGTACTAACTAGAATAAGACAAAAACTGCAAAATATTTCCTAAAACTAATTCAAGTTTCTAAGTAAAACCACTTTTAGATTGTTTGCATTCTTTGTTTCTTGTCTTTGAATATTGTAGCTAAGAATATCACTTTGAAGGTTAGGGCATATGTTGGAATACTCTTCGAGGGTACATATGCAGATTGAACTAATAGTATCAGAGATCTGATTAAGATTTTCATTTAGGGAAAAGAACTGCCATATTAAGTTAATGTGCCTAAAACTAAAGGTGTGATTCATATCTTAAACATTCAAAACGTGCTACAAACAACCAGTCCACCAGATATTTTGGAATGATATTTGGAATTATTTCCTGAACAGTCCACACTGTTCAGGAAATAATTCCAAATTTGAAAACGATTTAAAAAATTACAATCTGTTTCTAGACTGTACTTCATGTAATTCATTGATTAAACATTGTCTGTTAGCTATTTCATTGGATATGGCTTTCGTTTTTGTTTGTTTGTTTTTCTAAAATATTGACTGACTCTTTTACTCTTGTTAGGGGTGTAAATACTTCTGTAAAGTAAAGGGGATGTAATGTCTTGCACATCTCATTCAGCAGCCGGAACAAATATGCTAGAAGTAATGTTTGACATCTAGTTCTTCCTACAGACAACAACTTCTTGAGGAATGTTTTGCAGCATGTAGAAAACTTGAATTTAGGAAAAAGGAACAACAGGCTGAAATAAAAACAGAAGCTTTTTTGTTACAAGATTCAAACCTCCAACACACAATAGTAATTATAGAGTTCAGGGACAGTCGTGTGTCCTTACTTATGAAAGCTGTGAAATGAAGTTATTGCAACAATCAAAATCAAGCTGACACCTTACTTTCCTCTTCCATATAGAGATGTTAATTCTGTTTGTATTATGTGTCCATCACAAACAGCTCAGACATTTCAATGATGTGTAATGTCTTACTTTAAGGAAAGGAGAATGGAGGACTTTAATAACCAAGATTAAACAAATTAGAAGTGAAAAAAATAACTTACCATTATATGTTCAAGTAGAGAATCTATTGCAACTATATTATCAAAATATGTTCTGTAGAGAAAGAAGACTCAGTAAATACTTACACTTAGTTAAACACTTCTCAAATGACTGTTGTGGGCTCTTGTGTCACAATAACTTAACAGTTAACTGAAATAGGTGAGAAAAAATGTTTGCCCCTTGAAAACCATTTACTTGCTTTCTATTGCATAAGGGAATTCAGCAATGGTCCTACTAGATCTGTTCCTTTAAGCCATATTCTATAATGACAAAACTCTACAGAAAAAGAAAAAGACTACCAAACATTGCCTGCCTTGAACTGAACAGGTCCTGACTGGGCAACACCAAAAAGGTGTAGAAATGCTTTGCCACATTTTACATACTTAACATTTTAAAAGGAGAAGCAAAAAGGGAAAACAATCCAGAAGATCTCTCTCTCTATATATACACACAAACAAAAAAAACACCAAAACACAAACAAACAGACCAAAAAACCCACAACCATCTCTTCCATTATTCAATACAGATATATAATATCTACATGTTTTCAAAATATCTCATTAGGTATATGCATAGAGGATTATGTACTGAGAACTATTACTTACTATGTGTTATAACTAAATTCATATCATATTAATCTACTTAAATACTATTTAATAGTATTTAAAAGCAACAATTTATGAAACTCTTAATGAGCATTCTTTACTAGCCCAGGTGTTAGTGTATTGGTGTTGCAGAAGACTAATCTTGTAACTTAAAAGAAAAAAAAAAAAAAAGATATCTCAGTTTCATAGTAAAGTGGTAACTGTCCAAGGACAGTCAAGAACATTGAATGATAAAGGTCAAACTTATTAGTAAAAGAAGTCTAAATCTTCCACATGCCAAGTCTTAATAACCCTTGGATTACAATGTTCCCAGGAGACAGAAAGACATTGTCCCATGGTCTTGATCATATACACAGCTTACTTCTGTTTTGGTCTAGTGAAAAGAAGGTACATAGTACATATAATACAGGTATATAATACAATGTCTTAGAATTTCAGAGACATGGAGAGGTGGAGAGCACTGTATATCCTGCCCTTTCTAAAATGCTATAAAAGATGTCCCAGTGACACTGCATGGTAGCATTTTTCTCATTGAATAGGAAATCCTCTTTGCACGTAAGAACATGTACAGACCATGTCTAAAAGCAAACGGAGAATTTCCTTGCCAGTGAAATTCTTTACCTACACGAAGTTGATAAAGGTGTTATTAAATGATATTCCTATTTTTTTGGGCTCAAAGCATAGGCTTTCTTTTTTGTTAAAACTAAAATATTCTATCAATTGATAATGCCACGGTATTTGTTTACAGAGATACCTATTAAGTATTTGCAGTATTTATGTAATTTTTATCTTAAAATTTTTAAACATTTTTTTTTAAACATAGTTAATATTATGTACCAAAAGTAAATTGCCAGCCACTAAATTTAGCTAGATTAATCCAGAGTTCACTGGTAAACTAGCTCAGTACTGACGCTAGCAACAGACAACCACTGTGCAAAGGAATGTAATGGTGCAAGACACTGCAGCAAGAGGATAGATCTGGCAAGGGAATGATGAGAGTGCTCTTTAGAAGATATGCTCTAAAACTAAGCTGAAATTAAAAATAAAAATAAATTCATTTCTGGGACCAAAATGAAGGAAAAACATCTGGGTACAGCCTACTTGCCCTCCATGCAAGAGGCAGGCCCCTTCCTCCAATCTACCATCTCCCATTGCAGCAGAAGTGATTCAACTCCCTGCATATGTATTTCTGAGTTATGGCAGAGACTTGTTGGACATCCTTTAATCCTATCAGCTTGAGAACTATTCATCAAGACCCAAAGAACAATACCACCAACACTTTATTATTTTAATTTACTATCTCTATTGTTTAAAGATGCTTGTAACAGTAACAAAGGAAAAGGGATGAAGGACAAGAAGATTGCCTAGAACAAAAAATTGACTTCACAAGTCTAAGAACAAACTTTCATCCTTTTACAGGGTTTTCAGCTTAATCTTTCATTTATCATGATGAGAAATTAAAATAACATATACCATACACAGTTACAGTTCTTTGAAAATTAAAACAGAGTCTCCAGAAAACGCAGAGGAAGAACAACTGTGTGGCAGTCCTGATTCTTCAAGGATATAGCCTTGAAGTGTGTGTACTTATGCATGTGTATACTTATGTATATATACTTATACATGCATGTATGTATATGTAGAGGTCAAAAAATGGAAGGGAAGTGCTGAAGCAAATTGACTAACTTTTCAAAAAAGCTATTCAAACCTTCTGAGACTGACCCTGAAAAGAAATGACACGCCTGTTGGTTACTTTGGCATGGAGGGCCAAGGAGGGGGGGGAGGGAGGGACCGGCACAAAAAAACAAAACAAAACAAAATAAAAAAACATGCAGAAGACCACAAGACTAAATAATTTCTGTACATTATAACTGGATGTTAGATTTTCTCCTGCCATAGGAACAAAACAGTTTAACAGCAATACAGCAATACACCACTGCCACCCACATCATTCATTCTTAGCCCTCTGCTGAAGTTTTCCTGCCCTCTGCACCTGTTCAAATTAGAAAGCTAATCAAAACAGACTGATGAGGTTATAGTGCAAATCATACTTACTTCGATACATCAAGCAAGAAGTCATTCAGTTCAGTCTGTTTGGCAAGGCCTCTGCACACCTGAGGAAGAAAAGATTGTGTTATCGTTTGTTCCAGGGGAACACTGAAGTCAGAGGGAACCTGAAGTCACGTGGTCTACCTGTTTGATTTGTATTGAAAAAATACCACTCCTAGTGTATACATATATTACACCACTGTATAAAATTAATAGTTGGATTTGTGTGCTGGGCTTCAGTCTTAGCTATCTGTTTAGTAGCCTAGTAGGTAAGGCCTAAACTCAGATCAGAAGTCCCACATTCTTCCCAGGCAAGAACCTGGGCAGAGTGAGTCTTCTGCTTTGGCCTGCAAGAGCTGAAGGGAGAGGAATTAAAATGAACAATGACAGGCTTAAAACTAAGTTTTCTATGTTATTTTTTCTTAGATGTGGAAGACTTTTCTGTTAAAGAGTGAGTCAGTATTATAAAGTAATGAGAAGTTGCAACTGCATGCAATTGCAATTCTACTAGTGCATAATAACCAAGGCCAACAAATTCTTTCTGAATGTGCCAGGGTGAATGATCACCCTAAATCAAGTCAATGATTTCCAGCAATGAGGTGGCAAATATTAGTCTTGGAAAAAAAAAAAAAAAAAAAAAAAAAAAAAAGGCAGGAAATTGTGTGTGAGTCTTCTGTGAGGTGCATAAAAGACATCTTGAAAAAAATAACATAATAATCTTCCTTCTGTGAGTTGACAGATTAACCTATTTTCAGCATCTTCTGTGATGGAATATGTTTAGATTCAGTGATACCATCTTCTATTAGCTGAAGGAAAAAAAAAAACTCAGTAAAGCTGTTGGGATTTGCTACAGGAGCTAGCAGTGTATGGAGCTTCATTAGGCGCATCTTTAGTTAGAGTAGTTAGAGGACCATGAAGCAGCTAGCAAGGATAGCTTAAAGTAGGCTTAGCTAGCAACACCTAATAATTGCAAACTGATTACTATGGGAGGAACCAGGTGGCCTAGCAGTTGCCTTCTTCCAAGAAAAAACAAACAAACAAACAAACAAAAACTGTAAAGTTGTTTTTCCACTTTAATAATTATCTATCTACTTCACTAAAATTTCTTTTTCCTTTAAAATAAAAGGAATAATAAAAATGTTATTTATTAAGTCATTTGTTCCGTGGTTGCAAGTGTAGAGAACTAGGATCAATAAACACCAGAAACTTTAGCATACTTATCCCAGGATCTGTGAAGGGCCTTAAATCAATGTTTTAGTGGTGACCCCACTTAAGTTTGAAAACAATCCATATTTCTACTAATCAAGTTCTGGCAGAAGGGCTACATAATGAAAAAATGAAAACCAACCCACACTTACTTGTACTTGATGTATTGCTACTGAAGCCCATGCAAGATTTGCTGTTGCAACCTGAAACAAAAGAGAAAACAAACAAATCTGAACAAACTTTGAAAATGTCACACAATTTACATGACAGTTTTCTCTATACAGCTGAGTGAATTAGACAAAGACAGGCAGCAACAATTTGTGATGAGATAATTATTTTGTGAAAGTCTCCGTATACTTGCAAGAGCTTCAGTATCAGTAAGATGCATTCAGACACAGGAGAACATTCCTCCACTTCTGTGTCATGAAGATGGTTAACAATGCTCATAAGCAGTGTTATGGGCAACCCATCAGGTCAGAAACATAACATCAAAACAAATGTCCTATGAGTCAAGTACATTAAAAATTATGTTTTTTTTTTTTTTTTTTTTTTTTTTTAAGACATCTGTTATAGAAATAAAATATAACATCTTTCTGGGGCTGCATCTCTTCAGCCGCAACTATTTCCAGCTGTAAACAGGCACTGTCTCCTTCACTACCATTTTGGTGGCAGAAGAAACAGACCTGATTCCTCATCACAATACTAGTGTTTTAAAGTATGACAGTTTCCAGGCAACATTTCAAGCAAACGTCAGGTAAGCTGCAGTTAACTAGGATGTGCTACCATGCATAATCTTCTGTCCTTGAAACACATAAGCCTTTTAGGAACATAGAGGACACAAGTACTAAAAGTCTGCTGCTGCATTCCCTCCCTTCTCGTGTCCTTTTTTTTTTTTTTTTAGCAGAACAAGTACAGATTTTATAAAAACTGCTAATGGTATTCAAAGGCTTTATGAAACCTGAAAACGAAACCAAAAAAAAAATGTGTTTAAACACTCAGAAAGTGACCTTTAAATATTTTGAATTTACTAATAAAATACTTTTATTTAGAAGTCTGTCTTTCCAAGTAGAACATTAATGAAATTCAGTTAAAAAGGTATTTAATATAACATAAAAGATTCATACTGCTTTGCATAGAACAATGCATGTTTGAGACTATCTGAATTGTAGATTGATTAATGCAATTGAATAAAAATTATAAAAATTAAATACATTGTGAGTAAGCAGAATTAATGAATCATGGTATGTGTATGGTCTGCTTTTTGTTCTGTGAACAGGGACACTGGCACCACCATACTAATCCAGTCCCCTACCATGACCTCTGTGTACTGGAAAAAAGACACCAGCTGAGGCACTGAGGCTGAAGCTACACATGCTGACTGCCTAGCTAATACACAAAAATCTGCATCCCACTAAGCTACTTAGGTTACTGATAAAAAGCATATACGATTGACAAAAATTACTAGTCTTTTCCTTCCTTGGGAGTACTAGTTTAACACCTCTTGTTGGCATGCTTTTTGCATAAGAATAATTACTCTTCAATACAGATAAACTGCACAGCATTTGTGTTGTGGTACATCTCGTAACACTATCAAGACAACAGACCTTGCTAAAACGCACCCCATTTTGTCTTAATCTCTAGGTTTAGGTTCATTTCCCAGAGGAAGGGTACAGATAGAAATGAACGGCACAGTCCTGAGCCACCTTAGCATGTAGATGGGACATAACAAGGCAATAATCTCTGAGACATCTAATCTATTTTCAGATTCATTTGTCCTTGGCTAACAACTCAGTGTCAAATGACAAATGGGCATGTGTGGACAATTTAACTGCACAGGCCTTACATAAATACAGTATACCATATAGCATACAGAACTGTCATGGAAATGGGAAAATGGATATGGATGGGAGGATCTGTGTAAGGAAACACCAGGATGAAAAAAAATAGTAGAAGAGGCTTTTATGAATGGCATGTAGTGATGGCATCTAGATTAGCAGGTTATCCAGGTATCAGCATATGTGCACACAGTTTCAAAGGACATCTAGGTGAGGAGAAAAAGGACAGTGATGACACATCAAAAAGGACATCTTGATGACTCACAGAGGTGGGACACACTGGAGAGACAAAAGATGTCAGCTCCTAAAAGCTAAAGAAAGGCAGACTCAAAACCACCACGTCTGTCAACCTAGAAAGAAACCAGGAGACAAGAGGACTCAACAGGTGGCATCCCTTGTTCTCCATGTCCCTGAGGGAAGTCCTGGAGAGACTATCTGGATACCCACATCTGTTGTGCCTGACTCTTGGAAAGGACCACTTAGACACACATCTTGGTGCCTGCTAGTGTGTGGATAAAAGAATATAAATACAAATATCACAATCTATTTTGCTTCATTTATATTTTAAAGTAAAATCACTTTCTCCTGTGAGACCTAGCACTGAGATTTTCTATATGATTGCAACAACAAAGCAAAATTATATCCAACAATAGGACTCATCCCCTTTAGAAACAATATCAAAAACAAATCAATCAAAAATATCTTTCCATCCTGTAAAATAAAGCTTTTTCTGGAAAGTTAAAATTGAGACCCAGTGTACCTTGGCAGTATAAAATAACTTCATTTTTCTGACATATATATACTGCATAGATATACTATATTCAGCACTTTTGCATTAACTTCTTTAACGACTTTGTATTGAGTTTATAATCAATAAAGACAAATATTTGATGATAAAAATCCCATATGAAAATAGTATAAAGCACAGAAAAGTGAGAGAAGAAAGTTTGGAGGATGAAGGGCTGGAGTGCTGGCCATTGCTGCAGACTGGGGAATTGCAGAACAAATTATGGAAAATGGTGCCTCACCTCTTGGTGACTTAGATGGAAGGCTTCTTTGCCCCAGTGACGATAAAGCTCCAGGATACCAATCAGATCACCAATTGCAGTGACGATGGGTAAACAAAGAACAGATTGGATACGAGTCCCTGATTCCAGTCCAGTACCTTTGGGAAATCGTTCATCCTAGAAAATGTAAACGTCATCTGATAAAACGTAAATATCATAACATTAATATAAAAGATAAATTGGTGCTTTTCTCCCCCTCCCGACTGATCAAATCTGCAGGAAAATATATTTAATGATAAAATTCACTAAAAATCATAACACTCAGCATAGTTTACATGTAGCATTAAGACATTTACTAGCAAAATTCAATAAATAAATGTTCTCAGCATTAATTTATGTGTATAGATAACCTTAGTGATGCAAAGTTAGAATTAGTTGTGATATTAGCTTCAGGTTTGCTTTTATAATTCACTTTCTCTAATCTCACAAGCAGCAAACCAACACTTCATTGCTAATGCCAGTCCAGATTAAGAGAGAAATAAACATACAAACAAAAAAGAAAACTAGAGCACTTGTAATTATGAAACGGGCTGCTCAGATTTCAGTGTTACCAAGCAGCCAGCAGTGCTTGCAAGAGAATAAAAATCAAAAACTGAGCCTAAGGCTTTAGGTTATACAGAGTTATAATCCTCAACTGACTCCTGAGGAGAAAAACATTTTCAAGAAAAAATTACATGAAATAAAGTATTTCTCCTTCCCTTGCTTATGCATCCTGAATAAGCCCATGCACAATTTATAGGAATAAATGTTAAAAATAACCTACCAGCTGCTATAAAAAACCCAAACGCATAACGTTTGCTTTAAGTAGGGAATATGCAACACTTTATAACTTCAACTCCTCATGAATGAAAACTCACAAAGACCAGAGAAACTACCTGGATGTTATAGTCTGTGAGGCACTAACTAGCTGACCTGAAGCACGGCAGAAACACTTAGTTGCATGTACAGTGCTTCTGTACTTGATTCCTACTAGATGTTCCCTGCAGACTCTCCTCAAGAAAACTCTGTTCTTCACGACTGATCCCACTTATACTGGGGAAGGGAATCCTTTCCTTTCTCAAAGAAGACAGCAAGTAATCTCTACCTTAATTACTAAAATGACAATCACCCTGAAAGTCTAAGAACAAATGACAGCCTCACACAAACTGGAAGGCAATGGAGAGTGGGAAGCACTTTTAAACAAAAGCCTCCTGCATTCACTTTTTAACTCTTTCTTCCATGGACGAGTCAGTTTGCATCCTAAAATCACAGATCGGCAAACTATGTCACCAAAATTAATCTTCCTTTTCTGGAGGGGTTAATGGAATAAAGAAGGACCGAAGTGAAAGGTCAGTGTGCGGAAATTAGACTGGGAATCAAAGCAGCCAGTCCCCAGCTGCAGCAAACTGCCATTCTGCATAGCCTGCGCAGAGGTTCACAACTTGAATTTCACAGTGAAAGGAAGTTAACTTTTTCTTCTTAGTACAACCCATTGAAGTACATTAGATGTTTTCTACATCCATCCAGTCTCTTTAAAAGAGTAAATTTGTCTGGACTTCTGTCAATAATCTGCTTATACTGTAAAACAAAAAAGAGCTCAAAACTCCTCCCCACTAATTGTCCTTAGTATTAAGGATGTAAAATCAACACATACCACCTTAATATACACGCCTATCATACGTTAATTGGAAATTACCAGTGACAATGTTAGCCTGTCTATTGTCTGTCTATGTTATAGACACTAACACCATAGAAACACTTTATAGTCCAGGTAAGTACCAACTGCTACTACAGAGAAAGTGGTGTCTGCTTTTTTTTTTTTCCAGACATGTAGAATCCCTTCATCAGTACAGGACAACTTCAGGGCCCTTTGGGCTACCTTCTTCAGCACCTGGCCACCTGAAAGGTCCACCATGTAGCGTGTGTATTTGGCATTTAAAATAATAGTAATAAAAAAAAAAAAAAAAAAAAAAAAAAAAAACTTTTAAAAACAGAAATAGAAATGTCCAGTTTTGATCATTTTGACAACTGTATGAGAAGATTCTTATTCTAGATCAAAAGAGCTCAAAAGAGAACTGAAAACACTGAAGAGTAACCAATTTAAACAGTCTTGGTTTTCTCACAACCAGCCAATCATAAAGCGTTCTCATAAAGGACAATTAACTACCCATTTGATGCAACTGCATAGACACAACTGGTGAATGAAAGATTTCAAAAAAAATAAAATGGACACATATACAGGGTGCCAGGAGTTATCGGAATATTCCATACAGATTTTCTGAATATAAAAGAAAAAAAAAAAGACCTCAATTCCTGAATTTTGCTATCAGTTACATTTGTAAATCTTGTTTTATAATCGGAACTGTGACTGATATTCTTTTAAGCATGAGACTTTAATTAACTATATGAAGCCTTCTTGTTTGGGATTAGCAAACCAATTGAGTATTTCAGGACCAAGAGGACAGAAGTTTTGACTGGTAGGAGTTTTTGTTTTTGTTTTTCCTTTCCAAGTAACTACAATACCGTTACTTCCATTATCTGACAACAAAAAGCTGTTAAAATATGAAATAATAATAATAATAATAAACAACCTTTAAAGTTAAAAATGAATGAGATCTGAATTTATTCCATGAAGCTAATCCAAAATCAAACTTATTTCCTTGGTAGCAAGACAGATGTAAATTATATTGTTATACATTCTGCTCAATAAATATTTCAAGATCAAAGTATTCATCCCATTAATATGTTGTATTCATCTCATTTAAAAAAAAAAGAAAAAAAAAAAAAAAGAAAAAGCTTTTTACCCCCAGAATATCTTCTACTAACAACGTTTTTCTGGATCTGGCTACATAAGCAGATACTGTAGTGCCATGTGCAATGGGCCCTGCCGGAATGAGCCGTGGTTGTCCTTCTTTAGCTCCTGGTGGTGTAAATACACACAGACTCTAGTTAGAAGGAAAAAAAAAAAGGGTGGGGGGGAGAGAAAAAAAATAATTAGAGAGCATAGCTACATTTAAAGAGTTACTGTGCTAAATATGTGGTGCAAAGGATTGAATAAAGTGGGTAACGGAGAAACAGTTTTTGTGCTTTTGCAAATGAAAATTAGCTGGTAAAACTCCATGTAACTCTTTCAAAATCATATAAAATCCCACTCTACATTCAATATTCAGATAGTGAATAACTCTTCTGCTAAAGTCAGTCACCACTTATATCAGTTGGATTGTGTTTACCTTGAACATCAGACATAGAGTCACAGAAAAATATTACCTCAGTTTTTGTTTATCTCACCCTAATGAAAGGTAATTTCAACATGATCTGGTGACTATACTTCCTGAAATCCAAGTGACTGTATTCATTCCCTGCACTAAAAGGGGACATAGCACTATACAGCATATTACTAGAGCTCCTAGTAAGAATGGCCACTCCTTTGTAATGATTTGTTTTAATGCTAGGCCTTGCTTTCATTACAGCTGTTACAGGGGTTCATCTCCCAATATTCTATGGCATCAAGGGTTATGATAATTAATAGTAATTCCAACTAATCCTTCTGCTACATTTATAATTTGCAAAATTTTCTGTTACAGTAAACAAAAGCAGGTGCACATGTACTGTAGATACCAGTTGCTCTGGATACAACGTTGCCTTGAAAGACTGAAAAAGAACTTTTATTTTTTTCTAATAGTATTTCAGCTTCGGCTTAGTAGTATGCAGGGAGCTTTGCTCTGGAATTGTCATTGTAGCTAATTCTCTGTAGGAGAAACAACAACAACAACAAATCCCATAAAATCTATGGGCCTGGTTCCTTAAAGAAATTAAGTGAATTCTATGTACTATGAAATCAATAGCATTTCTGTTATTTCACTCTCCTCTACCTATCTTTAGAGACGACTTGTGAGGTCATTATTACTATGGTATTTGAGTATCTCACAATCTCTAACTATGCCTGTAGTCCCTTGTATTGCGGGCAGTGAACACTATCCTTGTTTTATAGATAGGAACTAAGATTTAAAAAGCAAACAAAACAAAACAAACAAACAAACACCTTTTATTTATATGGTTAGTTTAGGTGAGGCTCCAATTACCGTTTGAATACAAACTTCACAGATCACTACACAGTGCAGAATGCCTTGCATTATGATTTAGAGTCAGAGCAAGCCAAATGGATCACAAGACAAAGAAAACTCAGGTACGAAGGAAAGGAGACAGACTTCAAAAGTCAATAGGCACCATCATGAACCCTTTGAAACAGGTCAAATTATTAAACAGGTGATGTTTTCATAGAATCATAGAATCATCCAGGTTGGAAAAGACCTGTAAGATCACTGAGTCCAACCTTTAACTTAGTACTGAAGTCCACCACTGAACTATCTACTAAGTTCCAAATTCACACGTATCTTGAAAACTTTCAGGGATGGTAACTCAACCAGTTTCCTGGACAGCCTATTCCAATGCCACACAACTCTTTCAGTAAATACATTTCTCCTAATATCCAATCTAAACCTCCCACGATGCAAATTGAGACTATTTCCCCATGTTTTATCACTTGGCATAGAATCACAGGACATAAAACACATCATTCGTATGTGAAAATTCTGCATCTATTCTCAGTTGTAGAAAATGAAGTGATGATAAGAGATGTATCCTTTTATAATTATCATTTATTTATTCAACAAACATGCATGGTGCATCATAAAACATACTAAAGAATTCAGAAAAGAACACACTGAGATATTCAGAAACTGAGGAGATGTAATGCACCATTTCTGAAGTGTTTAAGGTATCTTAGCTGGAATGGACAGCATTTTGGAAGGAGATAGTTGGACTTTAGGATGAGGTGAAAACAAATGGTCAAAGTATGGAATTCATGGTCAAAGCAATAGTGAAATTTATCCAAGAAGATTTAGTAGTCTAATGGTTAGGGTGATTAGAGAGCGTAAAAGAAAAACACTCAAGATTCAGATAAAACTAGAAACTATCTGTTTTGTTAAGGAGAATGTCAGGAAGTCTTAAAAAGTTCCACAAGACAAGGCAAAGTGTTTTCCATCCAGTTCCTCACATGCTACTAACGTGATATAGATGGCAATTAAACGACCTTAACAAAAGAAAATAAAATTGCCACAAAGTATTTTAGCTCTGAGAAGACATTTTAGCATACTTCATTTTTTCATACATCTCATGTAGCTGGAAGGAAATATATTTTTTCCATGGAGTAGTTTTACTGAACTTGTACTGTACACACCCCATTTTAGAATCATAAAATCATAGAATGGTTTGGGTTGGAAGGGACCTTAAAGACCATCTAGTCCCAACACCCTGGAATAGGTATGGACACCTCCCACTAGATCAGGTTCCTCAAAGACCCACCCAGCCTGGCCTTGAACCCCTCCAGGGATGGGGCACCCACAACCTCTCTGGGCAACCTATTCCAGTGTCTCACCACCCTCTGAGTAAAGAATTTCTTCCCAATATCTAATCTAAGTCTACCTTTTTTTTTTTTTTTTTTTTTTTTAAGTTTAAAGCCATTACTTCTTGTCTTATCACTATACTCCCTGATAAAGAGACCCTCTTCAGCATTCCTGTAGGCCGCCCTTTAGGTACTAGAAGGCTGCTATAAGGTTTCCCCAGAGCCTTCCTTTCTCCAGGCTGAACAACCCCAACTCCATCAGCCTTTCTTCATAGAAGGGGAGCCCCAGCCCTCTGGTCATTTTTGTGAGCCTTCTCTGGACTTATAATTCTAAGACTCTTATAATTCTAATAATTATAATAATACTTGTTCTAATTTTGATGTTTTGTGTTTTGCATTATGGTACAAGTGCAGAAAAACTTGGATTTCTCTGCTTATTCTGGTCCCAAACTTCAATCTTCTTCTTCAAACCCCTTTTACACTCACAGCTATTTTAAAGAGTGTCCTTTAAAAGTCAAGGACATTGGAAAGCCAGAATGTTTATTTTATGTACCCCATAAACACAAACATACAAAAACAAACAACAACAAAAAAATTGAACTGGCATACTGGATCTGCCAGAAAAAGCACGCTCAATTTTGCAGAATACAAAGCTCCACTTATTCTTATTTTCTTGTAATCTAGTAAAATACAATACATATAATTCTGAACTGAAAACTTAGTTTCATTATCACTTTCCTCATAAGCTTCAGTTTCATGATTTTACATGCTCTTAAATAGAATGAAAAAGAACATTTCACATAACAGATCCAAGAAAAGCACTTCAGTATCTGAAATAAAGTATGTTATTGGAAGGGGAAGCTACTAAGTGGCTTAGGGCATTAAGGGCACAAAAATACTGAAATATGTATTATTGCAAATATTTGACCTGCTAAGCCATATGCTTTGATAAAAACAAACAGACAAACAAACAAAAACCACTAATATTAAAATAGTGCTTTCATACTTTCATAGTAGGAGTAACAACACTTGTATGTTCAATACCAAAAAGTTGGTTCATATTGCAGAGTATTGCAAAATGCAGGAAATAAAACACAAAGTCTGAATTACGTAGTCAAAATAGTGGAACAAGTCAAATTACATTAACAGGACACCAGGGACCAAGGCTAATCTTCCTAAGATTAACACTTTTATTCACACCATTCTTCTTTTTCTCAAGACATATGTGGTTCTTTATGCCAACAGAGCAATATGTGATGCTAAGCAGAGTAATTGTGCAATTTAAATTATATATATGAGGAGTGCTTTTCTACACACTGGTCTCCTGAGCCCTGCCCACAATTAAATATAAAGCAACACACAAAACTTTATCTTCTCAGAAATCAGAAACACCTTCTCAGAACAAAACAAAGGAAGAAAACACAGACATATTCTTTTCCAGAAGCGTCCTTCACTAAATGAAGCATCCTTCACTTCAGTGGCTAATAAACTGTGTTTGCACAATGAAGTTTTGTTAGCAAAAGTTAATTTTGCCACCATAATCTTTTTCTGGTTTGCCACCTAAATAGCAGTTTGGGTGGCAAACCTCTCTGTTGTTACTACAAAGAAGTACAGCTGTGAATATGCATTTTGCTATTGGAAAAGAGCTTGTGGGTACTATTTTACTTTTACCAATGGAAAAGAGTTTCTTAGAAGTGATTCAAATTTTGTTTCTTATAGAGAAAAAAAAAAAAAATTGTTAAGAGGTCACTGAGA
This sequence comes from Oxyura jamaicensis, assembly GCF_011077185.1. Lineage (NCBI taxonomy): Eukaryota > Metazoa > Chordata > Aves > Anseriformes > Anatidae > Oxyura > Oxyura jamaicensis. Next base: position 45,832,031 of record NC_048895.1, on the reverse strand, counting down.
AAAACCTCTTCCAAGTACCTAGCATGTACTACATTTGAAATTATTCCTTCTTACTCTCTACAGGTAGAAAAGCATGACTCTTCAAGGACAAACCACCAACTAAACATTATAAAACAATCCTTGATCTCCAAGGTCACTGAACAATCTAAAATCTCATTCCAACTGTGCAATACTATTCAAAAAACATGCACATTTTGTCATAACTATATATATGCTGCAATTAGTCCATAAACTTGTACTAATCCATATTACTTCTTTTGTAGAATCATAGAATGGTTTGTGTTAGAAGGGATCTTAAAGATCTTCCTGTTCCACCCACCTGACAGGCAGGGACACCTCCCACTACACCAGGTTGCTCAAAGCCCCATCCAGCCTGGCCATGAACACTTCCAGGGATGAAGCACCCAAAATCTCTCTAAGCAACTTGTTTCAGTGCCTCACCACCCTCAGAATAAAGAATTTCTCCTTTATAGCTAATCCAGTTCTCCCCTCTTTCAGTTTAAAACCATTACTCCTTGTACAATCAGTATACTTCCTGACAAAGAATCCCTCTCCAGCTTTCTTGTAGTCCTCCTTCAGGTACTGGAAGGATTAACATGGAGCCTTCTCTTCTCCAGGCTGAACAACCCCAACTCCCTCAGTGTGTCGTCATAGGAGAGGTGCTCCAGCCCTTTGATCATCATTCATGGCCCTCCTCTGAACTTGTTCTAACACTTCCAAATTCTTCTTGTGCTCGGAGACCCAGAGCTGAACACAGTGCTCCAGGTGGGGTCTCGTGAGAGCAGAGGAGAATCACTCCCTGGACCTGCTGGTCATGCTTCTTTTGATACAGCCCAGGGTATGGTTGGCTTTCTGGGCTGCAAGTGCACATTACTGGCTCAAGTTGAGCTTCTCATCAACCAGCACTCCCAGGTCTGGCCACTGGTGAACACAGACAAACATACCCTGGACTTCCAAAGAGCCAACTTTGACCTCTTCCGGGACCTGAGTGGGAGTCCTGGGCTAGGTTGCTTGAAGGCAAGGGTGCTTGTGAGAGCTGGGCTACATTTAAGCAGCACTTCTTCCAAGCTCAGGATCAGTGCAGCCCAAAGAGTAGGAAATTGGGGAAGGGGGGGCAGGAAACCTGTGTGGATGAGCAAGGAGCTCATCGATAAGATCAAAAGGAAGAGGAAGGTCTATGAAATGTGGAAAAAGGGCCTGTCCTCTTGGGAGGAGTATAGAGGTGTTGTCAGATATTCAAGGCCGTCTGGATGCCTACCTGGGCAGCCTGCTCTGAGGAACCTGCTTTGTCAGGGGGGTTGGACCTGATGATCTTTCGAGGTCCCTTCCAACCGCTACAATTCTGTGATTCTGTGACCCTCTGATAACAAAACTTATCCTTTCATATTTCATAGGCCTTTTAAGGGAATGAACATATTGTAATCTCTCATGTCTATTCTATATTAATAATACCTAATTAACAACTAATATATTAACAAGTCTTTCAGTCTACAAGAATCCCTAATGATGTAGACTATAATCTGTTCATGAAGAATATCATCATGACAGCATTCTCAATTGCAAGCAAAACACAAAAAAATTTGGTTTTCAGATGCATAATGAAACAAATATACAACCAAAAAGCCACAATATCATGGCTCTTGATGCTCTTTTCTTGGTGCCTTGAACTTAGTCTTTTGAATTTACAAAGCAATTTATCTTAAACCTCTTTACTGTGACTGAAACAGAAACAAAAACTTCAGTACTCCTCACTTTCAACAGATAAGACAATCCACAAGAAGCACAACTGTTGCTCATCTTGTCATGCTGTCATACCTTGGCCCCACAATTGTTTTTTGTTTGTTTGTTTTTGTTTTGTTTTTCTGGTGAAATGTAATACTTGACAGAGACAGCAGATTTAAATCCCAATAAAAGAAAAGATGAGGAGGAGCAGCCCAAGTCTCATAACACATACCATCAGCTTCTCCTGATAAATGTTCCTTCAGTGATAAGAAAATACCCACGGTTTTCAGGTACTTTCAGTCTTAGTCTTTGGCTCCTCTGATGAGGAGGTCAACTATAGATGTAAGCGATGTTATTCTTTTAGTGGCTGTTGGGGTGTAGCCTATGGGAATACATCAGAACAGCAAATCCCAATCCAAAAAAGTGAGGCACCATTCAACCAACTATACAAGGTTTGTTGGGATTTGACCTGCAAACATGTATTGTTTGCATTTCCTAAACTGCTCAGTTGTTCCTTCTCTTTCAACAATATTTCTTATAACAAATACCAATCATAATTTATTATTATTATTATTATTTTTCTAATATATATTTGCAGCAAAGAGGTCTGGATAAGAACCAGGTTTAATGATAAGAATGAGGGTTAAAGTACCCACTAGTGTTGCATTTACTAGCTGTTTTGGAGCTACGGGTGACTCTCACAGTGAGTTTTGCAGATAAAACCAGCCCTGAAAATGCTTAATGGAAAATGATTTAATATTCAATAGACATCAAATGAAAGCCTTAATACTACAGCATTGCTATACAAATTGATGCTTGGGAAAAATAAAATAAAATAAAATAAAATAAAATAAAATAAAATAAAATAAA
>NC_048895.1:45757771-45829429 GCF_011077185.1 Oxyura jamaicensis | reverse complement strand
AAATAAAATAAAATAAAATAAAATAAAATAAAATAAAATAAAATAAATAAAGAGAAATGGAAATTCAGCAAGTTGACATTAAGTGAGCTTAATGGTATTTGCAGCTCACATCCCTTACTGTTCAGTGATATTAACAATTTTTTCCTCTTAGTAAAGGATGCTACAGCCTGCAAACATAAGACCACACAGCTTAGTGATGATATAATTAATTGTAGATAAGTATTAAGGCTTCTCCTTAAGACCAGTTTTTGCAGGCACAAAGCTTACCACAATAAGCAATTATGACCAAAAAAAACATCAAAACAAAACAAATTTGGGAAGCACCCACAGGAAAGAAAGCTTGGATTTGTAAGCTGGCTAAACTGGCATAGTAGCCAATGTTACCATGCTAAAATCTTAAAGAGCTATAGGCAATTGTGTCCTGAGTTTAAGCACAAGTGCAGCAATTCTGCTGCAAGAAGCACACAAAGGATAAAAGGGAAAAAAAAATACACCCATTTAAATCATTTTAATAACAATCTCTTATTTCCTTCTTTAAAACTAACTGAGTACTTGAGAGATTTGCATTTTTCAGCTACATACTATGCAGGTATGTTGGGAAAAGATACAAATGTTAGATAATTGTGAAATGAAAACAATGCACTTATGTGCTGTAAAACAACTAGTAATTGTTTTGTTTTTAATATTTGTATGCTTTTAAATGGCATTAATTTCTAACTTCATTTAATTCCTGAAAATTCTCCAGTTGATTCATAAAACTGAAAAACACCTCAAGAGTTACACTAGCTTATTGACACAGTAAACTACAGTGACTAACCTCTCTCCCACCCCCCTCTGCTTTAAGGTATGGTCAGCTAAGCATTTTTCTGAAAGATGTTTGTCCAAACAGCTCTCAAAAGATGTCCAAGGATGAAGGTGCCTGAGCTTTCACAAGCAACACACTGTAGTGTTTCATTACAGATGCAATTGAGGAAGCTTTCCTAATGTCAATCCAACCCCCCTACTTCTTGCCCTATATACCATAAATATAACGAAAATTCTCTTCCTCTCTGCCTTACCCAGGCATATCTTCACTCCTCAGATTTGTTGTTGTTGAACTGCAATGACAGTTCTTCTGTTTCCTGACTCTCTGCTCTCTTTTGGGCTCTCTTCAGCCCTTCCACTTTTTAATTAAAGTGAAGTGCTTAAACGAGACTTATTTTTCCACCTGAAACCACAACAAGCATACAGAGTAACAGGAAAATTACTTGTTGTGAAGACTAGACTTGTGCTACAGAGCACAATGTCTCTTTTACAATAGCAATGGCTATTGGCTCATGTTTACTTTTAGATTCACTTCAACTCTCAGAATCTTTCTCAAAGTCATCGACTACCCTACACAGAGATATACGATCTATGCAGAAACTGGCATTTGTCATCACCAAATTATTGTCTGGTTTATTCAGACCACTTTTTCATGATGATTTGGAATTCTAATCTTTCTGTATAAGCACATCTGCAGTCCTTCCCAATTTCATGCCAGATGCAAATTTAATAAGCCTATATTCTCCTTTCACCCATGCATTAATGAATATACTGAGCAAAACCAGATCCAGGATAAATCCTTGAAGATTTGTACAAAATACCCTGCCATTTTGATAGTGAACCAAAAATTACCTAGTCTCTGTCTAGATCTGTGTTCTATGTGTGGTATTTTCATCATGACCATTGCACCAGTCTGCCTACCTGAACAGTATATGAAACAGGACCAAAACTGCATTAAGACATATCTTGACAGTTACCCATCTCATTTACCTCCTGTTTGATAATTTGTTAACTCAAAATTAAACTGTTAAACAGTAATTGATCAAGAGCCTTTCCTCACTGCTGAGCATCACTATTCTCTGGCAAGTAGGAAAGCAACAGATTTCTTTCACTATGTCTATAAAAAGTTTACATAGTGGTTGAATTAATTCAAGGATAGAGATTAACGTTTTCTGAATTGGCTTGCAAGTAAGAAGAGTTTCTCCTAGAAACATGTTTAAAAGACTCGTATCTCAGAGAAGATGTCTGCATACTCAAAATCACGTCTGTCAGGTTGGCACAAAATTTTAGACAGCTAGCAATGAGCAGATTACTTTTCATTCTCTTAATAATTCACATCACCCCATAAATTCACTAGGTGGCACTGTACGTCAAGCAGCAACAACATTCTGTATGACTAGAAATTCTACAGTGGTTTAATAACATACGCTCTGAAGCACAGAGTGTGTGCATGGATTTGTGGCCCCACATAATAATTTCTTAAAGCACAGGAAACTCCTACCTGAAGCAAGGATAGTCTGCTTGTTAACACAATTTGCAGTTTAAGGAGCTAGGTAACACGCACAAAAACTAGTAAAAACTACTTTAAGTGTATGGCGATTAAATTCAAACTCACACAGCTTTACATAAGAATCAATGCAATCATGTGTTGAATTACACTAATAAGTACTATAAACAAGAAACATCTGAAGAATGAGATAATATAGTAATACATTAGAAACTCTGTAAAGTATTTTAGAAATATTTCCTGGTAAAGATATCAGCTTATGAGTTTAAATCCATGCTCAGCTAGCATGGTACTTGGCACATTAATTTACATACACACCCTGTCAAATACTAAGATTTCAATAAATCCTTTAAGTCATGTTTAAAGATGATATTCAATTAAGGTAATAACATGAGAACTATTAAGTATATTTTCATTCCTATCAGTAGTAAAATAGAAAACTGTAACACAGTAATGACCTTTCCTTAAGAATTGTGAAACATTTCTGTTTGATTTGGAAGTGTTTCCAGTCTACAAGTATATAGTATTTGCAAAATGAGTGTTATCTAACGTAAGATCATTCTACTTGCCTAAGTGCAGTAAGCCATGGGAAAAGATAATTCATAAGAATACATGTACATCTATCTACATGGCACAGTGTAACAGAGTTCAAGAACTAGAAGTAGTGAGCATAGTTCTTTTACCATGATGAGGAAGCTATGCTGTTTCCAGAACCTGCATATTTTGCACTCTATTTTACCAGATGCATATCATATGCAAAAACTGATTCTGAAACACAGAACCACTTTATGGGGGGAGCAAAGGAGTTGGACATGTGAGTGGTACTTACCTGCTTGGGAGCAATTATTTAAGAAGCTGAATCATACTATCAGCAGAATCAAACTATCACTTAGCATGGAGCACACTGAGTGCCAGTACTCCCAAGCAAGCTGAACAACCAGAAAGTCACTGAACTTACTGAACTGCCCACACTCATTCTAGCACCAATTCTGAGTGACACTTGCATAAATAAATGCACTGTAACATGTAATTGGTGTGGTACCTTCTATTTCAAGCAAATTCACTCAGCTAAAGATCCCAAAGGCATTCAGTCTGACACATCAGCTAGAAATTTCCTCATCCTGCTGTTATCTGATTCAAGGTATGTTTCTACCTTGAACAGAGAGAAAGAAAACAAGGCAGTAAAGAAACCTAATACGTGGTCAGGTATTTTAACAAACTCACAGAAGTCCAAAGTAATGATACACTGTTGAATTCTGCAGTGTCCTTAAAACACCTTCAGCAAGACACCCTACCCTGTCCTGTTAAATGGCAAAGGAACTCTTTCTAGAAAGCAAGGTCCTTCTTTAATGGCAAATGTATCACCTATGTTTTACAAAAAGAAAAAGGCCAAGCTTATCTTTACATTAAACAAAAATGCTTTCAGCTCTAATATAATAGGGAAATGGTGTCTATATTAAAAATTGCGCCAAATAAAGATTTACAAAGAATTGTTAGTAACCCATGGGGAAAAAATAAAAAAATAAAAATAAAAATAAAAATGCAATGATAGGGCAATCTCTCAATATTAAGAAATAAAAGAAATAATAGCACACAGTATGCAGTAATCATTTGCTTGTTTTCATTCTGTAAATGCCTACATTTTTTGTGAAAGGAAGCTAACTTTTATCCTAATTAGAAACTCCCTATTTAATTTAGGCTAAAAGCAGTTATGGAAATCTCCTATTATGAAAATGTTCCACAGTGAACAGATTAAGGAACACTAAGGTGTTCCTTAGATTAGCACCTCAAAATTCTCAAGTTTGGATTTCTTTAAACAGGCATGTGTGTACCTACACATATGCATAGTGCAAGCTGAAATGAAGTAGAGTTAATGGTTTAGCTCCGGTTTTTATCCTAGAGTATCCTATTACAAAACTATTCATGAGAAAGTAGGTATCTAACTTATTATCAAGCTTCTTCCATTTTGACACAATTCCCTCTCAATACCTAATTCTCAAAAATAAATTAATGAATAAAATCTACACATGCTCCAGAAAATGAGTATTCAGGCCCAAATTATTTGTTTGAAATCATGGTGAAAATAACTGTTACATCAGGTGTACATAAGGTTGCTGACTGCATAAATACAAGCAGATCTATGCATATTTTTAATAAAAAAAAAATAAATAAATAAATTTAAAAAAAGCAAATGCTAAAATGGAAATATTTAGATTTTTCTGGATTTGAGAAATTAAAATCTCAAACCAAGCACCAAAAAACTGACACACACACATAAAAAAAAATAGAAGCTATTCTTTAATATGTGACCATACGTGTTCAGTAGTTGCTTTACTTTGTCTACACTAATTACAGGATTTTGTAATTTTTGAAACAAAGTAATTAACTTCAGCTTAAAGAATTAGCCCCTTTCTGCCTTTACACTATGCAGAACCTTTTTGTTCCCATTTAACAGAGACTTATTTAATAGAAATACATTACCAGTATTTGCTGACCAATGGTTAATACCTTGGACACATCCTTTAAATTAAATATTCAAGAGACAAAGATAACCAAATTATTTTTCAATGGCAATTTCCTACAAAAAGTAGGCTAATGCATTACCATTTAGTTACAAGACTACAAACATGGGTCTGGCACAAAGCCCACCAATGTGAATGGAAAATCTCACACTAACTTCAAAGAACTTGGGATCAGTCCCTATAAAAACTACATCAGGAACATTCCATTTTGGGAGATGCAGTTACATAGCAGTGGTTAATAAAGTCAATGTGCATTTTTAGTGGTTGGAACGTTATGCAGGAAAGTCATACTGGGAAGCAGATTCATTCAAGTGCTTGATAGGCTATTAAAAACAAATAAACAAACAAAACACACACAAACACAAAGCAGAAAGTCAGAAAGTGCCCATGGTAGGGAGACTGGGAAGAGTTCCTTTTACCCCTTTTATGCCAGACAAATCTAACTTAATACACCTCACCATAGTAAGAATTGTCTAGGTCTTATTCCGTAAAGTTAATTTTACTGTAATGTTTTAAAAAGCATTTATAAAAATGTACCTATTGTTTAGTTGGCATGCAATTACTGCCCCTGAAGCTGTTCAGTACTGTGCATTCAGAACTGATGGTTTCAGTTCCTGCAAGTTCCTGTCTTCAGTGACTGCTTGCATTAAAGTGAACATTGTCATCTACTAACGAGATGATGTCATCTACTAATACAAAGGATGAATACATTACTTAAATTATCTCCCTTAGTAAAGCATTCGTTAAAATACACGCTATCTTTGTATTTACAGAACTCAGATCAAAACTAATTTCTAAAGAATACAGCTGGTTATCTTCATCATATTAAACAATCTTGAAATGAAAAAATACAAAGAACACATTTCCATTTCTTACTTTGAAGAAGTTTCTATATGGGCCTTCTAATTAGACAGTCTATTTGAATAAGTTGAAAATATTCTCAGGCAGGGCTTAAGTCACCTACAAGTTTGTATATCTTCAATTCATTTTTTTATGATTTCAAAAATGTAATTCTTTCCCTTTTTCTGAATGCAATCATTTCACAAAGAGCAAAGATTAATGGACTTTGCTCTTGAATTGATTAATGGGCTACAAAAGGCAAACCAGCTATGTAAAGTAAGGAAACAAAATCAGTGAGGAAAAAAAAAAAAAAATACTTTCCCCTCTAGTCAGTAAGAAGAGTTTGTTTCTTTAACAAATGAAAGATACAACATTTCTGCCAACTTGTGATTTTTAAGTTGATGGAACTTAGTGAAGTATAAATTGCATTTCCTTCTCTGTAGCCATTTAAAGTAACTAAAAAATCTTGTATAATGGTAACCGCACAAATTGACTTGAATACAAAAAGAGTTCTAAATGTTAAGTGACAAAACAGTATTGCAGTCATTGCTATCCAAATTATTAAACCAGGAACTAATCTCATTTGTGAATTTTAAAAGTACAGTTTATCTCATGCTAACCAAAATCTGCACCTGAACTTTACATTATCTTATGGTCAAATTGCAGCTGACAGTTAACAGAAAACCTGATACTATTTTAAAATTCAGAAGTATAACCAGATGAAAAGAACAGGTTATGGTGAGAGCAAATTCACGTTACTTTGCATGTTTCCTAAAGATAATTAATAATGGAGCCAAATCACAACTTAAGCTGATACAGTCAGAGAAATAACAGCTGTCTACTGTTAAATTTAAAAAAAAAAAAAAAAAGACAACATGCAAAAAATGTATTTCTTAATACACTATGAACACTATGTTCAAGAAACTTCCAATTTACAGAAATAAAACTAATAGCTAGAATTTAGTACTTAGGTAATATTTCCTGCTAAATGAGGTACAAAATAAATTAAAAATATTGTAAAATTGGAAAATGCACTTGTAACTGTATAGAAAAACAGTATCTTAATCCGGAATACTTACATTATTGCATTCTCCCAGGAAATATAGTGCAAATCCATCAGCTTTTGTAGCTGCCAAAGCAATAATAAAAGAAATAATTGTACTCAGAGGGGGAATTGAACTTATACAAGTTCTCTGAGGTGAAACCACAAATTCAATTCTACTTAGGACAAATATCTATAATTCTCAAGGTGCAAGTCTATTACTGTGTCCTTTGAAACTTCTAAGACTCTACAAAATTAGAGGTACAGTACAATACTTGCTTACAGCACTGTCATTTGTTACAGTCTAAAAGATAACTAGAAACAATCTCTTTACACATCATGCTCCTATTCCAAGGCCTAAGGTCTGTAAATTCAAATTGGTTCATATGAGAGTATAGAAGTAAAATAAGAACATGAATTTACAGTATGATCAGGCAGATAAGATTATAATTTCCATGAGTAAAATAAACACTGTTTTAGATGGTAAGCTATATTTATCCTTGCCTTAAGACAGAAAAGTATGGGAAAATAAAATGTTGCAAATATTGCCATAAAAATGTGTTTCAAAACAGTTTCTATTTTCTGCACCTGTCCCATTCCAAAAACAGTGACACATTCCAGAAGCTTTGTGCTTGCCTAAAGTGCTTTAGAAAAGAAAAAAAAAAAAAAAAGTAAAAGATAAGTGGACCCAGTCTCTTCCACTTGCTGTGTATAAGCAAAACCCAGTTCTGATTTGCTGTGAGCTTGACATCAATATCCAAACAACTTAAGCAAATACAGTAAACAGAAGTGGTCCATTCAAAACATCAGGTATATAAATCAGAACAATTATTCATTGTTACAAAAAAAAATGATGTATCAGTAATGGGGAAGCCTTTCTAAAGAGTTGCTTGAAAGTTATACTGAGCATAGCTACCTATTCTTCCTATAGAAGTCTGAGTATATCAACTATGGCTAAATAAATAAATAAATAATCACAATATACAAATTACACTTATATTTTTATTGGGGATATTTTCTTTCTTTTCCTTTTTTTTAATTTTAAGTTTTGGTCATGTGTTTTTGTTTTGTTTTTACGACAAATGTTACTTAAATCTGATAGAAAAAAATGCTTATATAACTGAATGCAATCTGAAATCATGCAGAAGACATACAATCATAGAATAGATTGGGTTGGAAGGGATCTTAAAGATCATCCAGTCGTGTGTGTCCTCTACCCCCAACCCCCCTCCCGTGGACAGGGACACCTCCCACTAGATTAGCTTCCTCAAAGCCTGACCCAGCCTGGCCTTGAACACCTCCAGGGGGGGATGGGGCACCCGCAACTTCTCTGGCAACCTGTTCCAGTGCCTCACCACTCTCTGAGTGAAGAATTTCTTCCTAATATCTAATTTAAATCTACCCTTTTTTAGTTTAAAACATGCTGTCAATAACATTTCAGTTTTGTATGAAAAGGGGTGCAAGTATGCAGTGATATTACTAATAGATTACTTTTTGCTTTCAATATTGATGTTGCAAAACCATCATAACCAGAATAACCTATTATTTGGTTCATTTAACAGAATCACAGAATTGGAAGAGACCTCTAGAGATTATCTAATCCAATATCATGGCTCAGGCAGGGTCCACTAACAGGGTGTTCTAATTTTGCACTTGGATACAGAGCTCTCTCCAAAGATGAAACTCATTTAAGTGCTGTCAGGAATTCACTGTGGTACTGAAGTTCATACTGACACAACATCTGAAGAATATACTGTTAGCCCTCAATACCTGTCTTTATAAATTAAACCACGTAACAAATATGCTATGCAATGATGCTAAACTACAGCTCAGAGACATCTGAATCTGTTTCTTACCTATTTTAATGATGCTGCTCAGTTCATATAAAAGTAGTTGGTTATCTCCTCCTGTATCCAGGCGTTGTTCTATGTAGCTGTTCAATTCATACACTACACCTTGCATATTTGTATCCTGATACTAGTGAAGCAAAAAAAATGAGAAAAACATTTTAGAATAACTCAGAGGTATTTGGCAGTTTTCAACATACAAATTGATTAAAAATAATACATCGAGATTCAATACCAAGTCAATATCAATCATCCTATTGCAGCTACCTAAAGAAATGGGTCACTGCCGAGTAAGAAATATTTCACTCTCTGCTCCATTATCCATTTGTTCAAAATGTACTGAGTAAACCAGTGAGCAATTACTAATTGCCTAAACTTGGTCAAAGTCACATGACAATATGTCAAGAAAAAACTCAGAGCTGTGACAATTAGAAGGTAAGCAACCTTCAACTCATTTCTTTCAAGATCCTTCTCCATTAGGAAAGAAGGCAACTAGCTCCCTTTATCAGTATCTTCTATCTCAAACTCATGAACCAAATGTCAGAAATGTGCAAAAGCACCTGAGCTTTGAGCTGGTAGCTTGAGTAGATCCATCTTTGGAATACAGAAGCAATTAACAGCACCAGAATGAAGGACAGAAATTGTATGAGTCAAAACCATGCCAGGCATTTGTTTCGATTGAAGGTGGTAGACAGAGCAAGAAAGAGATTACAAAATAATTAGGATATTTAGACAGGAGAAATGAAACAGCAGCACATGCTAGAATTTCATGGAAAAGGAGAAGCAGCCTTCCTTCAGGGGCCCAGCTGTATTTGGTTATCCAGTTCCTCAGTCCTGAAGGGCTGATAAAACTGGCAGTAAATGTGCATATGTAGCATGACAGCATCACAAACAATAATTTCACAGAAAGCAATACTTGGCAGTAAGTACAGATTCATTACCCTGCCCAAAAGTGGTAATGCAGTGACTGAAGATAGTAATATGGTCAATGACTTATTGAACTCAGAGATGCAGTAAGTTTTGTCACAAACTAAAGATGAAGCTGGTGATATTTAGACAAATTAATCTTGCTTGAAAGACTAAGACTTGTTCTCCTGCTCATTCATACTTTAGAGCCAAATGTATTATAGAGCAGACTAATATAAGCAGTATTACGGAAAATACCACAAAAGTTTGCAGCATCATAGTCTACCCACCTCTCCCACTTCATGTGCACACATTCAAGTCTGCTTCGTATTTCTGTAGATCTTCTGTCTGTATCTTTGTGTACACACATACATTTGACTCTTACTGATGGATTAGGCACATAACCTACACAGAGTATTCTATGATATAATTTTTGTTATTACTTTCAGGCATTTCTACATACAGCACACTATGTTGTGAATAAAGAGCCCGTGGCTCTTTATTAGGCTACACTTGGCTTCTTCACTTCAAACCAAAATAAAACAAAACAAACAGAAAAAATCAACAAAGTATTTGCTGGGTAGTGCGTATTCATAATTCTTTTAAATTAAGCAGATCTTAATCTGGACCTAAAAATTGCTCCTGAGAATATACAACCTCTGCCATGACCCCTTCTTAACACTTGGTGCTGTATTAATCTATTGTCCGGATGGACATATTGGAATATCTGAGACCTAGTGAGTCCAAAATGTTTTCACTGTATAACAATCCTAACACTTAATAATTCTTTCTATAAATTGATGTGATTATTATAAATTTTGACAGCAATATAAGGTCACACTGAATACATGTATTTACTGCTTGGGTAAGTCTTGAGTTTATAACACAGATTGCCATTACCATTATTAGCACAGTATGGCAGCTGGCAAGCTTCCATTTACAGACTGTCCTCTGCTGCGTCCCACATTTAATAGTGTATACTTTTTCAGAGGGAGAAAACAATAGCATAGTTTCATCAAAGTGGAATTTTTATGAACAGCTTTATACTTATGGTACAGCTATAAGAAGCAATGTAATAGGAAAATGTTGAGTATCTTTTACTCCTATCTGTTAATCCACTTCTGCAAAAGTGTGTGCAGTATGTGTGCCCTAAAACCAAGACAGGTAACCAAGCACAAGTGCACAAAACCTTTATTATATGGGAAAATGCCTTCTCATAACTTGGGAGTGAATACTTTTCACCTGTGAGACACAGTCAGGATTTAAATCAACTCTTCAAAGGTTAAAGCTAATACAATAACAGGAAGCATCAGCAAAATGAGTCCACTGGCATAAGAGCAGTGGCATAATAATAACTTTCACCATAATCAAGCAGCAGTTGTGTGCATAGTAATTACATAATAAGCTCTGTGCCCTTTATCCTCACCTCTACAACATATGCTTGCAAACATTTTGTAAGCAGGGAAAATTATTGCATGCACTGATGTTACTAAAAGATAGTAGCCTCATAATACATACGGTTGTAATATGACAGATTTTTATTACTGACAATTTGTGAATCCACAACTGGCCAGATGGACAAATTCTGTCCAGATTCACAATTAAATAATTATACAACTTAGATCAGTCACCAGCAAGGGATTATTCCGTCATGCTGTGAAATGGTTTTGATTTTTATTACAGTGGAGTGAAAGAGGTTTATTTATTTGGTTTTAGGTTGGATAACCACAATATGTCTGGTTGAAAAGCCACAATACTCATTATGAAACCATATATTTAAACATTGAGTAAGTCATAAGCAAACCATGGTGCAAGCACTATTCAATGTAGTTACTAACACAGATGTGCATGTATTTGGTGTCACACTTACTCTAGGAAAGTAATTCCTAAAAGGAAAATTCAACGCACTCAGTGGGAGAAAAAAAAAAAAAAAAAAAAAAAGTAATAATAAATCTTTTTAAAAAAAAAAAAAAAATCTTATGGTAGTTTATTTTGCACTTTAAACATTATTAACATTCAACTTCCTTTAATTAATCCATTCTTCCCATTGCTGATTTCCTTCTAAAATTCAGTGTCTACATGTATTTTGGTATATTTAGTGTAAACTTCTGCATTTTGATGGCATTACATTAAAACAATTCAAGTGAATTAGAAAATGGTTTTGACACTATCATACCACTATGTTATTGGCATCATCATGTTTGTAATAGCTGCATACATCACAATGCTATGAAAAAAACTAATAACTTTATAATTAAGAGAGGGATCATGTTATAAGTATTCATATTTAAAATTAATAAATAAAAAAAGAAAGTTTTTAGAGGATTTGTATAAAAATATTTCTATGGTTATTTGTCTTTAGAAGGTTGTGATGCAACAGAACATAGCATGCAATGACGGATGATCTAAGAATAATGCCATGTCTTGTGTCTAAACAAAAAGGCTGAAAATCACAAATATTTTATTGCATGAAAAGAGATACTGAAATAGAGTGAGATGAATTTAATGCATTCACTGAATAATTAAGTCATAAAAAGGCAAGCACACAATTTTATATATAAAATATATAATTTTATCTGACAAACTGCAATGAAGATTAATGCACATTCTTTTATGCTTATAGGGAAGCTGTGCCAAACGCATTTCATAATACTGCAGAAAAGAAAAGGCCATTCTGCTGCAACAAGAAGGCTTCAGTAACAGAGCACAGGGTCAGTAAGTACAATTACAATCCAGAAGTTTATCTGTTTTCTCTGTAACTTCCTAAACTGTTTTCTAAATAGCAATTAGAAGTTGCTTTATAATACTTATTCCTACTAGAGAACACTTTCTCCAAATCAACAACCACTAACTGCCACATTTCCTTTTATAGACTTCATAACGCATGACATTATCACAAGCTAGGAGGAGTAAGAACAAAAGAACAGCTGGATTTCCATGTATCATGTAAAGAGATGGTCAAATGTACTTTGGGGATGCAAAATTTCACTGGATGTGGATGAGGAAAAACCCTGCAAAAGCCACAAAACATGGGGGAAAATTAGCCACAGACAGAGAGCTGATGTTGCTTATTTTTAATCTGCAGTTTAGGTATCTTGGGCTGGCTTCAGAGAGAATCACAAGACAGAACTCCTTGCCAACTGATGGAGAAGGCCTCTAGCTGACCACAGGGCTATGAGAGCCAGAGGAGTACTTCTTTCTGTGAGATGGATATAAAGTCCTGTTTTGCTACAGACTCAATAGGGCAGGACAGCACAGTTGTTTTGCCCAGGAAAAGGGAGAAGGTCATAACAGTATGCCTTGGAACCTGACTTCTGGGAAAGCAGGAACCAATCCTTGGTCATGAAAACACTTTCTTGAACATTTTCAAGGCTCCAGGCCCACCCTTATGAGTATTACCAGACTGAATTGCAGAGAGCAATGGGAAAGCAATACAGCTCCTCATAATAAGTGCTTCTCTTCCAATCTCTGGTCCCAATATGCACAAGTAAAGAGATGGGGGACATGGCCTAACTCTCACCACTGTGCAGGCCAGCTGGACACCGAGCATACAATGAGGACATCAGCAAGTGCTGAATATGATATGCACGCTGCATCCACTGCCACCCTATCTGTTTGCAAGGCACTCTGGAGGTGCAAAAAGGCCTGCAGAATTGATGGGTGTAGTCTACTCTGTCCCAAGATACTTTGAAACTGAGGTCATAAAAGTAATGAGATATATAAACAAACTGTTCAGATAAGAAGATCCTAATCCTCTTCCAGGAGTTGCTATTGGGAAAAGCAGAGACTGGACAGACTGGACAGCCATTGAAGGGTGATAAATCACTAAGAACAAAAGAGGTACCTGAACCAGGGAGTTTGTATGTAGGCATGGGAATATAAAACACCTATTCTCTCTTTGGTTACACACGTAACTCCTCAGATAACCAGCTAATACTTCATCAAACCATCTTGACTGACCTCTCAATAACAGGTTAAAGACTTGAAGATCCTGCACAGTGCCTCATACAAAACAATGTCCTTAGGCAGGGACTGGATTTTATTACAAACATTTAAGTTGTGAGATCTAAAACGTGACTGAAACGTGTACCCAAACTTCTTCAGTCTTCTCTTTACACTGACTACTATCTTCTCTCTGTGAAGCTTACTATAGGAACTAATCATCTGCTAAACCCCAAACAACATCATCTCCTCAAAAATTTGTTCCAGGAACAAGTTTTAATTCCTTTAATACTAAAGTCTCAGCAACTAAAGTGTCATTAGGGAATCAATCTACCATTTAAGAGTAAAACAAAATAAATCTTCAAATAAAGAAGTGCGTTCATTTGCAGTCTTCATGATCTGAACATTTCCTTGACATTTGACTGCGATATCAGTCTGAACTATTTTATGCTAGATATGTTCATTCTGTGTCAGAAGCATAAAAAGACTGGTCTTACATGTGTAAGTTGTCAATGTCATTGCTACCTGCTTTATATTAAAAATAAATAAATAAGTAAATCTAACAACAGCACTTTTCGACTCTTTGAGAACAAGTACCACAGTCACAAAATGATGATGATAATAATAATAATAAAAATAAAACTACATAAACTGTTTGATGCCTTTTGGGGAAACGCATCAGCTTTCCCTTCCTTTCAGGTAGCACTATGGAAAAATAACAATAATAAAAACCCAAGAAAATAAAGACAAAAACAGATGCACAGTTGGTACCCTGATTTATTAGCCTCACTCTATCTAATATTCTAGTTGCTTTCATAACATAGATCCCTAGTCTTTCTCAGGGAAAATCATTAATGCTCAATTACTATAGATTTTTAAAGACTACAATATAGCAGTTAAATAACAAAGTTTATTTGTCCACACAATAAACATATTTTTAACCTGAACTGTATTCTTGCCCCCTCCCCTTACCGGAAGGGAGGAAGGGAGGGAGGGAGGGAATGCACAGAGAGGAACATAACAGTGACCAAATGCAGACCCTTGCAGGCACTGGCAGTCTTGTAAGAGATGTCTTGTTTAAGAGTACTTAAAATATTCCATGCGTTACTGTACTTTACTATAATGATTATCAAGTATCAGACATCTAATCTACAAACAGCAAAAAAAGGCTAATCATGTAAGTATCACAACAGTTATTTACTTTTTTCTTTTCTTTTCTTTTTTTTTTTTTAAGTATGAGAAATGAAATATTGATTGCATTTTAGTTATAGTATTGTTACTCCATTTCTGATAACCAATGGGTATAATGAAATAAACCTTTGAAGAAAAAGCCAAAATATTTAATGAAGCCAACTAATAGAGTTGGGAAAATGACATAAACTTTTATTTAGGTCATTGCTGTGTATGCAAGTTATGTGGTGTACATCTTTGATTTGTATGTTTACGTGTACATCTACCTTCTGTAGGCCCAGCACTTTCACAAACTGCAAGATTTTGCATTGTTTAGGTGCACTGATAGCTAGTTCACATCTTGTGTAGCAACTGATATTTCTCCTTTGGGGCATGATTAGCAGAAATAACTGCGGCCAAATAATAGTGAAACATGTCTACACTGCACGTGCGAATAACTAAAATATGGGTCTGGACCTCATTCTAAAAAAAGAAGAGGAAAACCACAAAAATTGAATAAAATTGCTTGCCTTCTTAAAGGTAGAATTGCTGAGCCAAGGATGTCAAATCCTCAGACTGAAAAATAAAAGTAGAGATAATGTGGTAAGCAAGCTTACAGTACAGAACTGGCTTTCAAACGAGCAGTGCACTTGGAGAGGATGCTCAGCAAAATCTCTCAGCTCCAAAAAAACAAGAGAGGTAACTAGAACTGGCTTGAGTAACGAGTTTTGTTTAAACTTGAACATTGGAAAGCAAGAAGCTATAAAGAGCAGAGTTAGCTGAAGTGATTAATTTTAATGCTTGTACATAGCCTCAGAGAAAGCTGCTTCTACACGCATTTGTCTGACGTCTATTCGTCTTGTTTTGACTGGAGAGGACATGGGTTATAACTTGCTCAGTAAATAAAGTTCAGCATTGCAGTACCATACACAGGTATTTATGAATTGTTTATTCACACATCAAATGCCATTCACGACAAAGCTAAAGAGGGGAAAATATGAAATGACAGTTGGCAGGAAGGCCCTGTTATTATGTCAAAAGATGCAAAAGAGCTCTCACTATACACAGAAAGGGTTCACAGATTTTGAAGGCACGTATTTCCCAGCCTTTTTACGTAGCTGATTTTCAAGCCCTTGAGAGACAGTGAACAGCTTACTAGTATAAACTTCTTGTCAAATAGCCCCCATTTGCAGGCATCCCATTCAAAACTTTCCATCAACTCCTTCCCCATTAACAAATTGTAACACCAAAATATTGCTTCACTAGTAACAGGAAAACTACATAACAAAAAGCAAAGGCTTGGCTTAAAAGAACAGAACATTATGATTATATAGAAGTAACCCTATAAGCTGTGATTAACTGTAAAGCTCATAAAACTGCCTATCTTAATTATATCACCCTTCTAGATTATATAATGCAATAGCATAATGTCAATTAACAGCTTAATTTTAACTTGACAGGGCTGAATACAGCTCCTGTTCTTAAAAAGCTTTTTATAAAATCACATTCTCTCCTAATAGTTGACTTGTGAACACTCTAGAAACATCATGTACAAAATTAAAAATAAACCTCCTCATTTTTCTTCCACTGTTGCTCATTGCTACCATAATATCCACAAGACTTTCCCTATTTAAATAAATAAATAAATAAATCATCTTATACAAGCATATTCTTCTCATTACAATGGGTGCAATCCCATTTGTATCATTTCTGAATGCTGAGTATGTATGTATGTTCTAGTTCTCCCAACTTTTTGATTAATTTATTGCAGTATTCAGTTCTGGGACAGTACAAAAAGGCTTAAATATATAATCTTGAATAAGGAAATCCTACAAAGAATGAACTTGCTTTGCCACATCTTTAAAAATGAAATTATACAAAGAACAAGCTTGCTTTGCCAATGTATCATAAAAAGCCTAAACTTTTGTTATCAGTTGCACAGTGGTGATGCATGCAATTATTGCAACTGTTTACTGAAAACATACTCGCTAATTCTGTAACTGTCAGTGACACGCTGTGCTGGGTGCTAGCTGGTGCCAAAGCAGCTGCCAAAAGCTCCAAGTCCAAAAATGGGAAAGGAGAGGATTAAAGTATTATTCCTGTTTCCAAGAATAAAGTACTGCTAGTCACTTGCTAGGTAATAATTTTCTGGTGTTTATATGGCAAACCTGCAAAGTGAATTGCTGTTGGCATCACCAGAGTTTACAAAGCATAGATATTTGCCAAAATGCAGCCTCGCTAGAAGTATTGTTCAAGTAAACATGGAATGGAAAGTCATTAAGTAAAATGAACAACAGCTAATTTCACTGTGATCGTATCAGGAACATTAAGTATTTTTCTTTAAACTTCAGAATCTGAGGTACAAAAGAGCACATAGTGATCATGGGAAACTTAACAGCACGTAGAACAAAATCCTGGCTATAGTTCATGGAGGAAAGGGGTTATTTTTGCCAACTCAAAAGAATAACTTGTCTCCAGCATGCACTGTTTTCACTAATACCATAAAAGAAGCACATCTTTAGTCTAGATACACATGAACAGATATGCACTTAGTGCCCAAACTCATATTCCTCTACTTTCGTTTCTTCAGCAGATAAAACAGGGAAAGCAGAGTACAACATTCAGCTGGAGTTTTTGTCATTAAAATAGCTCAATAGTTGGTTTCCTTTCTGCTCAGAAAACCACTTCTGTAGCTAGGACAGGATCAGCCAGCACACATCTGCACAATAAGTAAGCAGAAAAAGCTCAGCACTTCCAAGGTGGTTCCCAAATACTATATCACATGAAAAGGAAATTCTGTCCTTAGTTACATATATTTCATAAATACTGGAATCTAAAATAGAGAAAAAAGTTCACAGGTTCACTGTCTGGTCACAGATGCTCATGAGCTATTTTGTAACCAGAGTATTTTTCATGCCAAACACAGTCTACAGGAATCAGGAAATCATTTTTTTTTCCTCCTTCACCCCACTGGTCAGTCGTTACGTCAAACCAGTTTAAGTTATCTTTACATACAGGACCTGATCATCAAAACACTGATGACATTGCTATTGGTGGACTTGTTTTAAAGATGATAAATCTATTTTGAAAAGATTTTTTTTTCTTTTTTTTTTCTTCTTTTCTATTCTATAAATCTCAAAATGAATAATTTCTGGACAACAATCTCTTGTTGTCTTCTTGTTTCAAAAAATGCAATGCAATAATGATATCGGGGACTACTACTCTATTTTGACCCTGAGCTTCTAAAAACGGCAAAAGTCTAAAAATGCAATTCCTACATCTACAAGATTTTTCAAATTTACTCAAATTTACAAGTGTGAAACTACACTAAATATCTTTGAAAATACTGACATTTCCTTTCAATAATTCAAGAAGTAAGTTTTTGTTTTGTTTTCTCAAAAGTTCTAGACACCATTCATCCCATTGTAGTTTGCTAGTTAAAAGAAATAAAGGCAAATGAATGGCAAGTTCAGCATTTAGAGCCTCTAGAATAAACGTATAATCCTGTATGTTTGTAAATAAAAAAGGTGAGGCTTTTCTGGAAGAATAAGAGGTTAGATAAATTTAATTAAAAATATCTTCCCTCCAGTTTAATTCTATTATCCTGTGTAAGCACAAGAAAAGCAACTGAAGAAACTGATGTCAGTATATGACTATGAACATTTTATTGTTTTTACTCTTGCCCAGTGTTGAAAGATGATGTGCAGAAAGATTCAGCTATGCAAAACACATGTTTTCAACATATTTCTATCCTGGTTCTTTACTAATACAACAATTTTAAACTATTTGGTAATTAATTCTGGAATAAAATTCCTTTCACTAGGCTTGACTTTTGCTTCCCTGTGATACAGATAAAATTTTCTTCTTGACATTTTCAGGAATTAAAAATTAACAGTTAATGACTTTAAAACTCATAATTCTTCAGTTAACATTAACGTGTCTTTTTCCCTGAAAAAAAAAAAAAAAAAAAAAGTATGTACAGCACTGCCTAATTTAAATTCTAATTCATGTTCAGATTTCAATTAAACTGGCATCTGTTTGAGCTACTGCTGAAAAAAAAAGAAAAAAAGAAAAAAAGAGAGGAAGTATGAGGAAGTATTACAATGGTCGATATTGTATTATTCAAAAATGTTATAAACTAAAAAAATGTGTCCATATGAAGTGTGATGTGTTACTAAGTGCCAATAGGCACTCAACTGCTATAACTGCTGAATACTAAGAAACTAGTAGGGGTTACCAAAATGTATTATAAATTAATAAACAACTAAAGCATTCACTTCTGCCTACATTATTTACACCATGGAGAATCCATATATTCATAGCATATCAAATATATGGAAAACTTCTGCTTGCATAAACTCATTCTAGGCATCATTCACTCTCTTTTTTTGCAGTCTTCTAAGCAGTGAACTTCAGTTCCCTCTTAGGCTAGCCTTCAGCACCCAAGGCTACCAAAGCGAGGTTCCCACTACCAGTCTGTTTCTATTCCTTCCATACCCCAGGGTTTTCTAAACAACTTTACTGAGAGCAAGACACCCAGCCTGCTTTTGCAGGCATTCAACCAGCCTTATTTCTAATACTTCTCTGATAGTCTTGTATTTTTCCTGGGAACATGAGGTAGTTTATGCAGGAAGTTCAAGAGGAAGAACAAAACAAGACTATGATTCCACATCACAATGCTGCAAGTGGCCCTCTAATCTTACATGGAAATATATCTGTGCACTTCAGGCAGACTGGACACAGCAGCAGCAGATTGTCTTTTACTGATCTTTTCTCATCCCATAGCAAAAGCACTGGTTTCTAACAGGTTCCCCTAATTAGTTCTCATCCATGGACTGAGATTCTTAAGGACACTGTGTCAATCACATGTAAGGCTAGAGTCAGGAAATCACTACTGAATATGCATTTTAAGATTTTACATTACTTCTCATATAGTCCACTGCAAAATATTTCAAATTAAAGAACTGAGCTGATCTGTACCATAACACATCTCAAAGGGAATAATTAGATAGGACATACTCCTTCCTTTGTTTCCTCTTGTTATGCATACTATCTCTTGAGGTAGTAAGACTGATTAAATAGTCTGCAGTTATGCCTAAACGCAAAGTCCTGTAATTTTCCTGGTTTCTGTGAAGCACCTTTTTAAAACTGGATTACAAAAATAGCACTGAGAAATATAAATTTGTTAATGCTAAATACCCTTTATTTCCAGGCAATCAAGTGTTCTTAATATTTTCCTTCTTAACTGTTCTGTAGTCAGTCAGTACACCAACTTTTTCTCCAGAGATCCAGTTTGTACAGGGAATAGAGTAAAACCTCAATCAGAGACTGTATGAAAATCATCTCAAGTGAACAGTGAGCCTCAGAGATTACACTACTTTCTAGAGGGGATGGGGAGCAGCACTTACCCTGCTGACTTCTTTAGGAGTCGATTCATCTACAAGGAAACAAAACAAACAATTAGGCACTCCTGGAAGTTTCTAGAGTGAATGAACAACAAGATACTATACTTCAAATAACTGATACACTGCTGTACAATATTTTTCTTGCATAGCTCCATAAAGTAAATGTAATCTAGACTGGTGTGTATTTACAGTACTAAACTCCAAGACCTAAAAGTTAATTATAATTAGGTTAAAGTATTCAATAATTCTGTGCTGTCTTAATGCAAATACAAAGTTTATTATATTTCATAAGTCAGTTCACAGGCCAGCTAAACAAGAAAGTACTGTATTATTCTCTGACTTTTATATTCCAACTCAGTAAGACAATTGCTAGCATTCCACAATATGAGAAGTTAAGGCTTTCTGCTAACAGATATACCACCAATGTCCTACATATAAGAGCAAATTAGTGAGTAGACTGAGACTTTCTGTTCTCAATACAAAAGATGCTATTACTGTCAAATTCTTTAAATGTGGGGGAAAAAAAAGTCCTTGTGACCATAAGACTATAAGAAGATAACTGACTTCAATACATTACAATACGTATAATATGTTAAAAACACACTGGTTACAGACATATGTATACTACTATGTTTTTTTCTTCAAATGCCAACCATCATGCATTTTTTGTAATTTAAACATGCATTGATTAACACAGGTACAATAACAGAGCATGAGCTAAAACATTGCACAGTATTTCTGAAAATAAAGGTAAAGCAGTTATACAACAAGAATGTATCTACCACAAGAAGAGTTTCTAACTTCCAGTTCAACCACACCAAAAGTAGCTTAAACACACCCTTACCCTCCAGGTTTTTGTTTGTTTGTTTGCTTGTTGTTTTAAACCAGTGCCACAGTACTCTGACATTTACAATATTCTCTGAGTTCCACAGTGGAAGTACAACTGATGATAAAAAATATCTCTCTTTTATTTTGAATCTGCACATTTTGAGTTTCATCTGATGCCTTCTATTTGCCTTATCTTCAGAGCCTACAATTCTATAAATCTATCCAACAAGTCCTTCTTTGCTTCACACCCTACCAAAACTTTTCCTGGATTAAGAGTTCTTCCTTGCTTTGCTGCCACATGTCACTGCTGCTCTCAATGCTCCTGTACCTCCTCCAGTTCCACTACTTCCTTCCAAGACAGGAAATCCACAACTACAGATGATACTGCAGCTGAGGAAAACACAGCAGAGACAAATAGAATGGCACAGGATTTAGGCGACTGTTTTCTAGTTAAAAGAAAAAATTCCAAACATTTTAGAATATTTATACTTTATAATACCAATATCTCTCTCCAGAGTGCTAATAACTAAGAGCCCATTGATGTATATATAAAATTGCAAACATTTTCCCTCAAGTTCAGCAGTCAGCATTTGTCAACATTAACCCGTCAGTAATTTTATCTCTCAGTTACTCCATGCTTTTAGTATCATGAATACTAAAAAAAAAACAACCTAGTTTTTCAAATTTCATTTAATCCTCCTTCCTCTTACCCAAATCATATATGTATATGCTCAAAAGCAAGGGTATAGCATGCTAGTAATCCACTAGTGACCTCCCTCCGCTGGAAAAAAATAATAATTTATTGTAATATAACTACTAAAATGACTACCATCACAATTTCATGGCTTCTACACCATCATCAGACCAAACTGCCACTGCAATTTCCTATGATAGAGGATAGATTAAATCTACAAAATCTAAAGCTAACTACACAGTATAAAAGTCTTCATAATCTCCATTTGAGGCATGATAAATACATTTCCTATGCTCTAATATCAAAAAGCAACTAATAATTTCATGTTTTTGGAAATCCTTGACATTGTAATTTCATAGGCTTAGAAAATTTTACAGATGTCATCTACCCAACATGCTGACTCCCATACATACATAATACTATGCTTTGATTTGTATAACATGAGACACCCAGGTGTGACTCCTGCCCTGCAATTCACAGTTAATTACTTTACTATAAATACAAGAATCATTATATTTAGAAGTTATATAAAGGTAACACACAAAGAAGCCATGCGGGTACCCATTTTGTAGGGTACAAAACATGAAAATGGACAGATGGTCATTATGTCAAAAAACTTTCAATTTCTTTCCGTGAAGAAATTAAAATAACTACACTAACAGATCAGAAATGCAAAAATAATACCTAAAGGTACTCAATAAGGACAAAATTCATGGAAGGATTAGCAGAGACAATACTTTTTCAGAATCAAAAATATAAAACCAATATGCCATTCTTTTTCTTTCAGAAGAAACATAAAAAGTGTTCAGAAGGTTTGGTATTATATCTCCACAGGTGAAGTTTGATATTCAGGGATTATGAATGGAGGGGAAAAAAATGAAGACTTTCTTATGGGAAGGAGGAAAGTAAAAAATAGGAAAAAGGGAAAAAAAAAAAAAAAAAAAAAAAAGGACAAAATACTACATTAATACATTTAGATGCAAGTTAAATTTCTAAGACAATAAGCTAGAAAATCATCTAATACATTCAAAGAATCCAAAAGGTTTTTTTGTTTTGTTTTGTTTGTTTGTGTTTTTTTGTTGTTGTTTTTTTTGTTGTTGTTGTTTGTTTGTTTGTTTTGTCTGTATAGGGATTCCACATTGTAGTCTGTGGCAAAGCCCTTATGGCTATTTTATACCAGCTAAATACAGGGAAACTCACTGAAACAGCAGATTTCCCACAAATTACTTTATTAGTGAGCTCCCCTAGCCAAAATATGGATTAGTTAACACATTTTATGTATACACATGTATATGTATGATATACAGTATATGTGTTATACATAAGTATGTATGTACAGTTATTTTTTTTCAAGAGTTGATCACTTTATATTTGAAACTATCGAGAACAATGCTAGTGCATTCAGAGTGCCAGAACAAAATCATACACATTTTTGGTACTCTGTGTTAATAATTTTTCAGGTATCAAAAAACATTAACATGACACTCTTAATTTCTATGAACTGCAATTTTGCTGTGGGGTGATGGGAGTAGCTGGGAAGAGCACACAACCCTAGCCAGAGGCAATTTTGTGATCCGGAAACACCAGGCACATGTCAGTAACCAAGCAGAAAACCATGGTTTAGCTGGCGTTAGAAACTCTGTTACATTCATGTCTTGCTAATTTGAGCATAAATGCTCACTGATACCATAACTGGAAAAACAGGAAGCTGTAGGGAACAGAACTAAATGTCAAGGGTTTCCCACCAAGCATGCAGACCAAAACCCTTGTGCCAGAAATGATATCCATCTTGCCCCACAGTGAGCCAGTCCAGTCCACTAACACTGCAGGAAATGGTTCACTTTCTAAACTTTCAGAATCAAATAACTGTCTTACACCATAAAAATAAAGTTATGCTCTGTTTTATCTTGACAATTTTGCAAATATGACTATCTTAAAAGGCCTCTTCAGATATTAGTGACATCAGGAGGAGTGTATGGAAGACTGAGAAGAGTTCCATTATAAGATTTACGTTTTAAGAACAGATTGCAATTTAACATCCTTTAATACCTCAGCTTTGCTATCTATACAATTATAATCCACATCTGGACACCATACTAAATATATGCATGATAATTGGTATGGTAATTAAAGGCAGCATCCATCCAAGCAAGATTCCACACTAAACCAAGAAAAGCAAAATCGTAATATGCAGAAAGCATATTTGGCACAAAGTCCAGGTTTGGTGTGAGTTCTGATTATCTTTTCTATCATGGGGAAAAGGAAGAAAAGTTAAATTGTGTAGTATTTCATGCAAGGGAAAATCAAGTTAGTTTTGGCACATACAAAATCTCATTTCGTGTACGTATTTCTATACATATTTTTTAATTTTTAAACAAAGATGAAAGATCGTCCAAGAACTGTAAGATGCTAAGACAGAGTAGTCACAAAGATGACTTAATTCAACATCTCAGATATAATATTCTCACGCATTTACCAAGAAAAAAAAAAAAATAATCTAATGCCCAGGAACAGCCAGTTAGATTTATCCCAGGAATCTCTTTCAGAAAAACAATACTGTACTTTCTCTTTGGTCTTATGCAGCTCTTTATTCTATGTAGTTAAACATTACTGCGGATCCACCATTGTTGATGATTACAAACAACTTCTTAGGATTAATTCTCTTTATGAGATCCCAGATAGCTGTACAGTCACATTTTCCCAAGGAATGTTTTCCCACACAGCAGATGTCAGATTGACCTAATAATTTTTCTCTTAAAAAATTGCTTTAGGCTTCTTTTCCTCCAGCTAATAAGACACAAGTTGTTTTGAATGCAATTAGACCAACGTAAATATCTTTGCTGCTTTTTTTCCATGAGAAGTGACATAGACCCATATGTCAATAACAATTCCACATCAGTAAAGGTAGACCAACTAAAGACTACTCTGATAACCACGAAAAGTTTACTAGGTTTAATTTAATTCTTTCTTTAGAAGAATAGCATCAGACTGTTTGGTCAGTCAATTTTAATTCCACTTTGCATTCTTATTTTAGATGCTTTGCATTTGGTATCTTATGCCTCCACTGGATTTGCAAGATCTTTTGAAGACACCTAAACTGAGTATGTTTCCTAAAGGGACAGCTATCATATACCTATAATTGACATGTTAAAACCATCGTTGAAAAATGTTCTTGCTTGTTAATGCACAATCTCACCTACAGCATCTGAACAGCTCTCCTGACATTCAGCTATCTGGATTTATGTCACAATTCAGAAGCACCTGTAAATATTTAATAGACAAACTGAATTAGAGAGTTTGTTTAGACATAGTCTTAGACGTTGAAAAAAAGATACGTTGAAATCATTAATATTGATCTGTGGTGCCACACAAGGTTTCTTTCCTTGAAGCAGGAAAAAAACATGAATTCAAGCTTCTTGACATCAACAATAAGATCAACATAAGTTCTTGAAAAACAGGTCAAAGGGATGGTCAGTTCATCCTCTTTCTAAAAACAACAAGCTAACATGGATGAGAAAGTAAAAAATCCTGAACGAAGACTTCATTGCAGATGGTAGGGAGATAAACACATTGTTTGTCAGGTGTCCTACACTCTTTTGCATATAAGCAAACAGGGCATTACACAAAGTAGGAGCTAGCACATTTGACTTCATTAGAGACAAAAAATGTTTGGAAGCTCAATGTTTTCTATGACCTTAGCCCTCATGGAACTGATGAAACATTTGTAACAATTTGGCTGGACAGCTTGATCTGGCCAGTACATTTCTAAAGGACTGTCTTCTGAAAGTATCTGTTGTGAGAACAGGACGGCATATGAAAGATTCGAATTTTGTTCATTTCTGAAATTACTTAGCCATGCAAAACATACTGACAGTAGCTCTGCACTTTCTATATCCACAGACAATAAAATATTCGCTATATATTTGATGTGAAACTTTAAGCTAATCTAAGCAGTGTATTTCTGCAAAATGATGAGAAGAAAAATTGCTTTATTAACATGCTTCATTTCTCCCTTGCTTAAATGACTGGATGATGGATGCACTTCTGAACTTGTGGAATGATTTCTTTCCCACATTAACTGAAGTAATTTTATAAAATTCTGTAAAAGTTTCTCAGGTTGAATATACCTCAGCAAAAATCATGTTGGAACCTGGTCTCTGACGACTAGAAAGAAACTCAGTAAGAAACTATCAGTGAACTTCTTCACCAAGAGAATCCACAATTGTGTTTTAAGGTCAGTAGCCTATGTCTTCAGGTCCTATTCAACATGACTGTTGAATGAAGACATTATTA
Source organism: Oxyura jamaicensis (assembly GCF_011077185.1). Taxonomy (NCBI): domain Eukaryota; kingdom Metazoa; phylum Chordata; class Aves; order Anseriformes; family Anatidae; genus Oxyura; species Oxyura jamaicensis. The sequence continues at coordinate 45,803,629 of NC_048895.1, read as the reverse complement.
AATCATTTAGCTCATTTGTCTTATCAGTCAATGAGCTGATATCATTGGTTATTACTGGAATACAGCCATTTTAGAGGTTTTTTGTTGTTGTTTGTTTTTTGTTTGTTTGTTTTTCCTCCATGCTTATCAGTTTACAAGTACATTCTCTTGGCTATATCTACCACTTTTCTTGCCTGATACTGTTTTGTATTTGCTACACTAGCTGTTGTAGGCAGCCTTCTTTAAAATTGATTACAAGTCTTGCAAACATGTTGGGTATAGGAAGTCTGTCACCCAACATTAATACAATTTCTGTATTACTTTTGTTATATCAAACTTGAATTTCTCCTATTTTTTTGGCCCCAGAGTATGCTGCTCGTTTCTGAGTATAAAGTATCCTCGAAGTCTGCTGCTATTGCTGTATCTCAGGAACAGCATTAACACGACTAAGCTGTTCTCCCACTACTGAGCAGAGCTGTTCCTTCACTTTTTACTGTTTCAAACATACTGCACAAAGGTTGAAGCTTTTTTTTTTTTTTTTTTTTGCATTCAGCAGGTGTTTTCAATGAGATGGAAAAAATTACATTGCTGTTGGCTCTAAAGCTACTCAGACCATATACCTTAGGTGATTCCATTGAAATCAATAGAACTACTACAGCATGCACTGCAAACCAGCAACGCTTTCATGTATTCAATGTCTCAGCATTCCTGTTATGTATAGTAATCCAGGGCTGAAGAGAATTCATTAAAAGAATTATTACAAGAGAATGCTATTTGAAGCACTTCCCATGAAGCTCCAACAACCTGAGAAAGCCACACTGCATCTTGCCCATTGAAAGACACTTGGAAATTCTAAAAACATGTACTATCATATATATTCTTTGGAACCTCCTGCAATTCTCAGGTTTGGCTGGTTCACATGTAGTCCATAAATGCCTCCTCAAGACTGATAAACTGTATGCAGGATTTCAAAGAAAGGCATTTCCTCCTACTTCCCCAACACCTGAATACAGCGCATCCTCCTCCGTTCACAGTGTACGTGGCAGGGCACACAGCTTAGAGCCAGACACCAAGGTTTTTTTTAACTGTGGCTATATATTTTTACCCTTAATTCTATCTATTTTGTTCTAATCCCTTCCTTTTTGCTTTCCATAGTTCCACCTCTTTCTGTTTAGAAATGTAGAGGGGTATTTCTGTTGATGTTGGGGTTTTTGTTTGTTTTAGGGAAAAATACATCCATGTAATAAATGTGTAAAACATCACTCATGAAGCTGTTTTATATTTCCAGATTCCAGAGTTCTCCTATACAGAAAGTGAAGCCGAAGAAGAAACTCCTGCCTGCCTACCCCTCTTGTTTCTGTCTCTCTGAACACACTGAAAACAAACACAGTGTCACTGAACTTTGCAGTAAAATCCTCAACATCTGCAGAAAAATCAAGATCGAGCAGTCTTCCTCTCTTTCAAACAGCTGACAAAAGAAACAAAAGAAAATGCCCCAGAGGAAAAGTTTGCTAACGTCAACAAGGGTAAAGGGATCATTAGTGCTTGAGCTGATAGGTTACCACATGGGAGGGTGTAGTGATCCGGTGTGATATTTACGTCAGGGAATCATTTCAATTCCTCAGAAGACACCCTACTGTAACTACAACATACTTACATTTGTATTAGAGGTGCATTTTATTTATTTTACCCTGGAGACTGAAAACTGAGAAACTGAGAAAATACTCAAATTAATCTTGATAATACTAAAGAAGAAGTGACAGCATAAAATTTACAAATTAAGCCTCTTTGCTTTTAGGAATTTCAGCTGATTTATTTGTAATCATGATCAAGCTCTCAGTGACTGTGTGTTGTGTGTTACAGAATAATGATGTGCAGATAATTCAGGATTTTGGAGTCTTTGAAAAATGACATGTTAAACTAACACAACAAACAGATTGGAACTAAGAGAAGATTGAACTATTTACTACTTATCAGTACCACCACTACGAGTGAAACATTTTGCTTGCAAGAAGGAGACTGTTAGAACAAAAAATAATTATAACTTCAGTTACACAGGAACAGAATATGTAACTACAAAATTATACATAGCTCTCTGTGAAAGGTAATGACAGTAGCATCTGAATTTCTAAACTACATGGTTTTACTATGAAAAGATTTATAATGACAGATAATGATAAGGCACAGGAATTATACGAGAAATTTTTTTTTTTTTAAAAAATGAAACATCTTCTTGGCTGCTGCACAAAAATAAATAAATAAATTCAAGACACTGGTTGTGTTCAGTATTCTCGTGCGGGCATTTTAAGAAATGCAAAATTTTAGCTCTCTGTAGTAGCAGATATAGTATTAAATATATTAGGCCAGATTTAGAAAAGTTTTCAGGCAGCAATACATGCACTAAATTTTCCAAACAATCTCTAAACAAGTCAGGCACAGAATTCCTTGAAATAAAAAGAAGTTAAATACTGCAAGAACAGACATAATGATTCACCACAACTCAAGTGACAATGACAACCCAGTAAACTGTGCGGACTCAGCCACTTGTGACTCTATAGCACGATAATGTAAAGCCTTCAGATCATTCTCTATGTAATGATCTCTGGTTTAATGCCTGAAATAATTGATGAAGGTTATAATATTGGACAGTGAGCTTACTAAAATGTAACATAAAAATGCAACACATACCAGTTTTCTGGCTGAAAACAAGAACTTGTAAAATGCTGCTTATACTACACTGCCATTCAGTCTTGCACACACTTCAAGGACACTCCATGACAGCCAACATCAGATACTTGAGCACTAGAACACATTGCAAAGTTGTGGCGCCTAAGTCCACACACTCATCAGGAGTTATGTTCATTAAATACCTTGCCACACCAGCATTCAAATTATTCAGTCCTTTTATTCACAGTGGTTCTTTCAGAGATTCTATAAAAACTGACGGGCAGAAACCAGTCCTGAGTGGACTAATGATTTTCTCATCTCTGAATCATTTACCTGTCAGCATGTCCTCACACTCTGTTAGGTCAGCAAAACTACTGCACACCATGTTTAAGCAGAGAAACTTTGGCACAGGCTCCAAAGAGAGGAGTGGCTGCACTATCAGGAACATGCGGTTGCTCCTTTGTAAGGAGGTGACCGTTCAACCATAGGCAAAGGAGGTATCTCCACAGTTGGGAACATGAGAAAGACTTGGTGACAGAAACCACCCAATTTGCAGAGGCTGCAAGGTAAACATACCTCAGATACACACCCATAGAGGGAACCAATCCAATGGCAGTTTTGGAAGGAATTCACTGCTTGCAACCCACCTGACAGACAGAAATCAAGGAAAAGGGGGAAAAAATGTAGAAACATTCAAAAGAAAACTGCAAATACAAATGCACAATATTAGCATGAATGAAGAACTGGGTGTGTTCATGCAACACAAAATTACCTTCGTGTGCTCTTTTATTTAACTAACAAAATGCAATGCAGATGGTAAATTAATTGAAATACTAATAAGAAATCAGGAAATATATAAAGAAATCAGCTGGGAAGCTAATAAACTATATCTAACACAGCAGTAACAGAGAGTGGAAGTACCACTTCTGTCAGTGGAATAAAGGGAACCAGAGCCAACTGTACCTCTTCAGCATGGCTGAAGTTCCCACCTGCTGGGATAAGGAGCTGTATCTATCTCCCAAATTGTCAATCTAAGAGAACTACTAATGATCACACACTGAGAGCACGCAACCAAGTGAGAAATCTATTCCCGCATGTATGAAAAGGGTAATTCATAATCTAAGTCCCTTCTCCCCATGCATTCAAAATAGTTTTGAAACAGTCATGATTGAGGAATCTCATATTTTGTCACTTACAACATCATTTTTCCCATCCTCCTTCATCAGGCCTGCTGTATAGTTCTGTCAACTCCAGCATGAGATTCTTACATAAGCAAGTACTACACAACTACCTGCAATAGGAATTTGGAAAAACAACCCAGTGATGCAACTGCTCCAAAGACAGTTTCTTTATATTCTGCACCTGCCTAGTTAAGGAACACCAGAACTACGTTAGATAGTCTGCTTGAGTCTCACACCCATTTAGACTTACATAAAACATGTCTGATTTCCACAGGCAATAAATGGTCAGAAGCACTACTTTATTCATGAACTAGTAGGGGCCTGACCATTGTTTTGACACCTAGTTATACGATAGGGATATCAGCTTACAAAACTACACCAAGGAGAACAGTCTAAGAACTACACAACAAGCTAGTGGTTCAAAAGACAAATGGTAAAATAAGTAAACAAAACAAGATTGCAAATGGAGAGCCAAAGGAGAGAGCTTCAAGGCAGAGGTGTAAAGGAAGAGAATATAGGAGAGAGGGAAAGAGATGGTGGGATGAGTAAGAAGATGTCAGACACTGCTAGCTGTAATCTACTTTACTGAACTCTCTAGGATAAATTTACTCCCTTCTATGGTAGCAAAAAAAATTACAAAAAAAAAAAGTAATACTGTATATCAAAAAAATAATTGCATCAAAAGAAAATAGTACACATAATATAGAAAGTAAGGTATATAAAACTTATTCTTTTGCTTGCAATATTGTTCAGTATCCCTGTTAAAGAAAAACTGTAAACTTACGTCTTAAGCTTTAAAAATACAGCTGACAGGAAAAAAAAAAAAGTCAGTTACTTTAATGTTCTTTGCCACTTTTTATAAAGTGAACAGATGGCATTATTAAAATTATAGTAGAACAAAGTATTTATAAGTTCATTTGACAACACCAACTATACTAAAAAGACAGTAATACTGCAGATAAAGCTGAAGGATTCAAAATAGCAAAAAAAGTACAAATACTCGTTATAAATCCACATTCATGAGTTAACATATATTAAAAAATTAATTAATACCAAACAAAACAAAAGTGCACATGAAATATATGAAAAGGGATATAAAGCTACAATTTATTTTCCAGGGTCACTTCCAAGTTACTCCACGAACTCTAAGCCTGAATTCTGTACAAAGAATTTCAAGTTAGATATCCTATAAGACAGCTGAGAGGCAAAAGCCTGTTGGTTTTGCAACATTTACTTTTCTTCAAATATGTATGGAAAATTAATAATATGATATACAATAAGTAACAATGGAATTACACTACAAATAATCCCCACAGAAATCTCATGCTTATTCTCAGAGGCAGTGTTCTGAGAAAACAAACAAAAGGTCAGCCAAATGCGTCTAGCGTGCATGTGTCAATGGTTTTAAATGTTGTGCCAGACTGGCTTATTTGATACCTGGGAGATGTTTTATTTGCTGTTCTTTTCATCATCTTGAATTATTAGCCTACAGAGGACTCGTTTAGAGGAATTGCATGATTTTTAATATTTTGTCTTTCTTTTGTCTTTCTTCCAGCCACAGCAATGTCTCAACTCAGTAAAGTGGTATCTTTTAGCATTCTAATTTACTTGAAAAGATGCAAATTCCTGTCACCTTCAAAATGTGACAAAATGGGCTCACTATAAAAAGAGATAACTAGCACACTGAAAATTTAGCTTTCACTCTAAACTATTATATGTCCATTCCCATATGTGCTGATTTATTCAGATGTACACCACTTCTCTGTCCACAATTTTTATTAGTAAAATCTGTATTTTAGCAATGTTTATCTCCTTTAAGCACACTGTCCACTCTGAGTGTATTTCACCCGTTCAGTATAACACATTCTTGTAAATGCATGGCCTTTTTTTTTTTTTTTCTTTTTTTTTTCTTTTTTTTTGTTGTTGTTGTTGTTGATGGGTATGTTATCCAAATCTTACCTACTGTTTCACCACCATGTGCCTATTATGGAATAACCTACAACTGATGCAATCTCTCAGGGAGAGTATTTGAAACTATTTCTTCCTGAAAAGCCAAAAGGATCTAGAGAACAATTCCAGTGTGCAGCTCCATGCCACCAGAAACCCATTAAAGCCTGAGCTGCCACTGCTATGATCTCTCTACTCCCTCCTGATGGCATTCCAGCCTCCTGCCTTTGCCCAGCACCAGCATGGGGGTAACTACAGAGGGCAAGGAAATGGTTCAGGCCACACAGACACAGACTGAACACTTTTTTTCATTATTATTATTATTTTTTTATGGACTATTTTCAGCTTCAGTAACTCAGCGAACTGCAGAAATAATCTACTATTACATAAGCATGACAACTAATGCAAAGGAAAGGATGGATATACACACCCAAGGATGGAAGCTGAGGGCAAGCAGTTCAGGCTTATGTCACAGAACTGTGGAATTATTTAGGTTGGAAAAGACCTTCAAAATCATCAGGTACAACCATGATATTGTTTCCTGAGAACCAAGAGGTGGCTACAGATACTACTTGAACAGACAGGACTCACTGGCATTCCAATTGCTTAATGTTTGGTCTACGCAAGATTAGCTGGTGCCTACTGAAGGTGCCTGAAGTTCTGAAAGCAGCTAAGAAGGCTGTCTTTGTTAAGGTGATGATGATGATGATTATTATTATTATTGAGCTTATATCACCTTCATATATGATAGTTGCATATTTAATTAAAAAAAAAAAAAAAGAAACAAAAAAAAAAGGATGCAATTATGGCTACCTTCAGGCAGGAGAGAAGGACAAATCCCTTTAGAGAAATCTAGCGGTTGTAGATATGCCTAGATTCAATGGATTCTTCCATTTAGAGGGTATAATGATCTATATTCATTTCTTATAAAATAGCTTCCTTTAGCGCATTACTGGACAGAGTAATAATTTTTAATATCTTGTAGATATATGTACAGCATATAGAGAAACACGTATGTAAGAATTATCTTCAAATCACAGAATGTTGCTTTAAGATTCAAGACGAATACAGCTAAGTCATACCACCAAGAAGTTTCTGTTGATCCATTCTACAATTTAATGGTTTAGGACTGACTCCTCTGCTGAGAATATTTTAAGAACAGTCAAAGAAGGGAGGGAATTAAGATTTAGAATTATTGTTAGCTTCCTGGTTTAGATTTAGTCAGATCTCAAGAAGAAAACAAGCACAAAGAAGAACTTGCTTTGACAGCAAAATGATTCTACAATTCTAATAACTTATTTCCACTGTATTGTTTCATTTACTGCTTTCTTTTTCCATAACAATTCCAGGTATATTGAAAAAAATGCAAAACAAATCCCTAATTTACTTTTGTTTTCTTACCAGTTGTATTATGGCAATGAAATTGGAGAAAGCATGCCTACCATAGCAATGACAGGGCAAAAATGTGTCCATTCTAAGAAAAATCACAGCTGGAGACTACAGTTTTTATAAATACAGTTTAGAAATTAAATGAGACTATTATATTTCAGTTTTGGCTTGGGAGAAATTATGACCTATGTGACTACAGGAAATGTATTCCTGTGAATATCTAACGCAAAAGATTACCGTAAAATAAAAAGCTATGGCTGAATGCTTGTAAAGAAGTGGATGCAACCTACTGTGCAGTAGAAAGCAGAAAATAATAGCTGGCTTTCCAGTGGAAGGACTTGGCAGTCAGCCATGTGGTACAGACTGGATTCTGTCCCCAGAGACACATTCACGTTGGTAACATATTGGGAGGTTGTTTAGAGTGTAGAGATTAAGAAGAATAGTCTTTCAATTTAATCTATCACCTAGTTAATGCTAGTCATAACCATATTGGACATAATTTGATCCAAAGAAAACACATCACAACAAATACTCAAGCAGAATCATTTTAATGACAGAATTCTGTGTTCTACTAAACATTATTTTGTAATTCTGAAAACAAGCAAAAAAAAAATCCTGATTAAATGCTTCAGTTTCATTTTAAATATTGTCAGTCACTAGACTTATTTCTTGTTCCATGTATTGTTTAGTAATAGAGTATCCTTTAATTTGACACATGAAAGGATTTCCCATAATCTTGAAACAAGTGAAATATCTAACTGCAGGCATTCTTTTACAAATTCTATGTTGTCTGTTTAAGTTAACAGCTAATATTAATATAAAAATCAAAACCTATTACTTGAATTGCATATAAAACAGCTTATATTCTGGAAATTACGTTGTTGTTAAACCCAAAGAAACCCAACCTCTTTAGCACACAACCTGATATATCTACCAAGAGTTGGAAATGAAAAACAGCAAGAAGATGAAAAACAACAATAAATATTCTGCATTCATTGGAATGTGTGAGGCATTAATTGAAACGGACGAGTCACTCAGACAAGAACCAGCAATATGTTATACAAGCCACTAACCCTTTTTCTAGCCTAAGTCTATCTACTCCCCAGTTTTGTCCATTTCTACCTATCCTATTCTACCCCCAAAAGACTCAAGTTTCAGTATGCCAGGGAATCCTTAAAAAAAAATAAAAATAAAATAAATAAATAAATAAATAAATAAACCACTTAATACTCTCATCTTTACTGGGAATGTAACCAAGAATGTTTACAAAAAGCCTAAGTGGCATAAGTAGGTAAGTTGTTTTTTAAGCTTCTCTACTGACAGTAGCTCAGTTTTTGCATTATGCCACAATGCCTTTGAAATTCTTATCTTCAGAGCAGTAATTTTTCTAGTAAATGTTAAACGCAGTGATGGAAAATTTAGAAGATACTGAACTTGTACAAGGATGCAACAAAGTGAGGATTTACAAATTAGCTAGGAGGGTTCTTCAGGTACAAGTTCAGTACAAAAGGCAGAAGTAAACATTTACGTACTGTCAATTTCTTGAACACAACTATTCTTTGGATACAGTTGTTTTTTTTTTTGGCCAGAGTCACCCAGACTTCATCTTCAGATGGGTTTTAGAACCAAAAGAATAAGACCTCTGTACCATTGGCTTGAAGAAAAGCATCACTTATCAGCATGCATTCTCCTCTGGTACTTCCATTTACCAAAAAGAATTCCAGGTATATTTTCTCTGGAAAAATAAGTTCTGCTCTTGCATAGGACTAGACTTTTCTAGTAGAATTTATGAAACAGACTGTAGCTATGTGATTTCTTTCAGACTATATGGATATAAGTATTTAGAACAGAGCATATATTTTGTGCAACTACTAGAAGGAAAAACATAATAAATATGTCAAATGAAAGAAAATAAGTAAATATCATCTCTCATGCAAGTAATCAGAGGTATTTTCAAAGCAGAGGTGAGGGTGAGATATGACAATACAATCACTGAAAGGTCAGATCTGAAATTCAATACTGTTCTCCAGATTCGAGATTTGTTTCCTCAACAGAATGAAAGAAATGCAAGAGTTCCCAAGTCAGTTTTGACTGATTTCTCCTCCACCTCTGGATCTTGGATATGATCTAAAAACATTCAAAAAAAAAAAAAAAAAAAAAAAAAGCAAAAGATATAGTCCTGTAGGGCCCTGGTAAGAAGGAAGAAACTTCTGCCCTCTTTTTCTGGATTCTCCTTATGGAAATGTGTGTCCTTGTTACTTACCACAGTAGTGATTTTTCTTAACCCTTTAAGAAGTACAGATGGATCATTTAGGAAAACAGGAATAACAGAACTTTTTTCCAAGAGGTAAAAGTAGAGTCAGAACTCACCAGAGTTTTGCTAAATAAAGCTTGCCATCAATCAGAAAGCCCCTGATTGCCTGGCTCTGAGACATATCTCATCTAGATGCTGTACATAAAAAGGCTTGAGAGAAGTATCTCTTAAAGAAAATCTAGCTCCAGATGGAGCACTGTTAATCATACAAACATGTCTAAAGGATTTGGACATATCAAGAGAGAAAGCCTTGAACTAAGGAAATTGTTCCATCACTGTGATATATAAAGAGAAATGGAAGACCCTCAAATGAAAAACTACTGAACCGACTAAAAATTGCATATCACCCAATAATCCTGGAAATACATGGGCATATATATAACATTTGCCAAGTCTAGTGTGGTGAGATGAAATTAAGGAACATTGGGCTTTTTTCTACCCATTATGTCAAAAACAAGCAAGGTACAAATACAGACAAGCTGATGCTGACATAAGCAGGTGTACATTTGAATGCCAGAAGGGAAGGTGTGTGCACAGGCAATCTCACTCAAAACAAACAAACAAACCACCACAATCATTTCTTGTCAACTCATAGAAAAAACCTCTACAAAAACTGAACTAAAATTCTGAAGATAAGAAAACTCCCAGAGAAAGTGCTGTTTTATGTGAAATAAGCTGTTCCTTTATATTTTAAGATGGAGTGCAAGATTACAGTAAAACAAGTGTAATAACAACTAAGACACTTATATTTTCTGTCCCTTCGACTACAGATTTATAAGGGAAAAAAAAAAAAAAAAAAAAACAACAACAACAACAAAAAAAGTTGTTGAACCTTTAACCTGAATTAGACTACTGAGAATTCACTGTATATGGCTTTGTTTCTTTCATTGTTCTTAACCCCCCAAAAATTGTTCTGCTAAAATCAGAAAGCTTCCCAATTAATTTGTTTCAGCTGAGTCCAAAACCACTTCTATCAGCATTTCTATATTCCTAGAAGTGCACCAGAAGCACTTCCAGGTGAGTAGTTTCCAGACAGCTATAGAAACTAACCAATGACAAGTTTAGAATGGTGACAAATTGTACACATCTGTGAGCAGAAAAGTCATCTCCACCGTCACATTGCAAAAAAAGAAGTTCAAACAATATACTCCATTCAGGAAATGTATACATTTGTTGAATTTCTTCGAGGCACATTTAAAAGCATCTTATTTATATCTCTATATGAGAGTGTCAGTCTTGGCAACACTTGAATGTTTGGGAGGGAAGTTGTAGTATGCATTCCATCATTTGAGTTCATTCTCTAACCTTAATGACTTATTTGTGAAATACAGAACTGTTATTATAGGCCAGTGGTCACCACTTTTCAGCTCTGAAAGTGGTCAGTAAAAGATAGAGGACCATAAAAAACAACAGTATTTCTGAGATATCCTATGTTTCCATGACTCTCCAATCCTGCTATATGCTACTTACCATGAACGGAATTAAATAAATGTTTCAGAGTCTAAATTGTTTTGCCAGACATGAACAAACTGTGTTGATTTTTAACTTGATCATTGCTATTAGTGCAACCAAAAGTTTTTTGATGAAAAAAATAAAAATAAGGAAAGGCTTGTAATATCATTTTCCTAGATTATATGCTGCCATTTTCACTGTACTTGGTGTATACAGTTGGCTGACACGTACCACAAACATTCATATATATCAGACATTTACTGTCACTTCTGACTAGTCATAAGCAAAGTTTTTTGAGAAAAAAAAAATGTTGGCAGATAGAGGAAGGATAATTATTGTTCTATAAAAGTACATTTTTGGCCACAGAACATTTGGAAAAGCAATCTGGTAATAGTGCATTCCTGTAAAAATTTACTAGCATATTTTTTTTCCTAAGAAAAGTAACAGGCAATTGAGAAAATGTAGATTATTCCTAAGGCACCTTATTATTCATACGATGTATCACAAAATATATATACATGATGATAAGTCTGCAAGTGTCACATTGACACAATTTCCTAGATTGTACAATGCAAAAAGAACACATTCCAGTAATTTAAAAACTCCAAATTAAGTAAAACTGCATATCTCCTGTCATTCCCTGTGCTGGTCATGACAGTTCTGATTCAAAAATAAGGGTCACAGTGTAATTACTAGCTTTAAAAGTTGTTTTGATAAATCTCCCAAAATGTTCTACAGTAAAACAAAAATCACAGCCCAGCAAGTCCCCATGAATAAATACCTCTACTACTTTATGAGTTCCTGGTGGCACTGCATGAAGACACTTCTAGATGTTCACAATAAGCCAACTTGAACTGAATTTCTACAGTTGTAATAAAAGTCCTTGCCACATTCCCAACAACAACAACAACAACAACAAACAACAAAACCCAAAACCTAATGTCACTGTTACATCAATTACTATAAACACTTCAAGAACTCAATACATATTCACCCTCCCACAGCTATCACTGAATTGTCTTCTTAATTTCCTAACCCTTGCACCTCATCAGCAGAATCATCTCTTTCCCTTTTATTTACCATACTTATTTAATGACAATCAAATGAAACTGTAATATTTTGGAGGGAGGACCAAACAACTAGTAAAGTAGCTTTGTTCTGTTAGCTGGACAATGAAATAAGCCCATAAAACGTTCTAGGGTTGCATTAAAAATTAAGAATGTGATTCTATAGCTCAGTGTTACTCAGTGATTTCAATGGGATACAGATAAAATTGCTCTTTCCTTCTGCAAGACAGAACCATGACCTTCATTTATTGGTAAATTTGTATAAAGCAGTTTGGAATAGAGCATAAAATAATTGTGCTCAATACTGCAGAAAGCAACGTGAGTCTGGGTAAGGTGCTTTCTCCAAAGCATTTGAAAGGTGCCTTGGTATTACAATTAAAAAGTCCTTTTGCAGCCTATCTAAAATGATCCATAAGCAACGTGTCATAATATTAAATACAATTTCTTTTTCAGTATATTCCAATGTGCTAATAAGTCAACTTTACTCAGAATTTTAACAATGGATAGCATATATATATATATATATATATATATAGTATACGTATGTATATATCTCCCAGAGAAGAATCAGAAACAATGTTAGAGAAGACTGGCCCTTCTCTTTTGAACTAGAAGTCCTTCCATCTGTTTGCTGGTTTGCTGTCTTTGACAATGGCTAGTAACAGCTCATTACAGAAAGAGTATGAAGAAACTATTCTACAAGAAAAGAGAGAGTGCACAGACTAAAGATGCACAGTAAGCTTACTCTGGTATGTCCTCAGAGCAATCAGAGGCTTATGAATTTTCTCAGCTGGAGGCTGCATCAGGATCATAGTATGTAACAGCTCTTGATGAAATATTTCTTCCTTGGAATATGTCTAATCACTTTTTGAACCCATTTACATTTTTAACATCTGAAATATCTTATGCTAATGAGTTCACAATTTAGGCATGTGTTGTGTGGAAATGGATGTCCTGTTGTTTCAAATCTGTGGCCAAATCATTTTGCAGGGTGCCCTTCAGTTCTTCTGTCATGAAGAAGGTAAATAGTCAATTCTTAATTGCCTTCTTCGTGACAGCAATAATTGTAAAGCTTCTGCTACTGTTTAGGTCTTTTGTAGATTGAAAAATCTCCCTGTTTGGTGGCATCATCATAAAAATCATGAGAGTATAAAGATAACAAGTAAGGCAGGCTCTACAAAGAGCTAATAGTGTTATCAGAAACAAGGGTGATTTGTGTGGCTGAATTGACCTAGATGCACTAGCTACTGCAAAGAATTCAGACCTTGCTAACTTCCATACACCACAACAAGTGAGCATTAAAATCTTCAGCTATTAAATGTGCATCCTCAAATATCACGTATTTAGCTCAACAGACCTAAATGTTAATAAAATGTTACTCTTAAAACACGTAATTCATTTTCAGCCGGATACTCAAAAAATAAGTCTTTCAAATAAAATTCATACCTGTTATCATGTCAACACCAGTTGGCACCAGTTTCATAAACCATTGTATGTTTCTCTAAAGTGTGCTTTCTACTGAGTTTTAAATGTTCAATAGGAAAGATCTCTCTCTCACAGACACAGAGGAGATTACAATCTCTAGTCTCCTTCAGCTCCATAATCGATAAGCACTCGCTTCACTCAAATTGTCTAACTGATTAAAATAATTAAACATAATTAAACTCAGTGTGCTGTTATTCAAGCACAATCTCCATTGGCAAATCAAGTTAAGTGGTTCATACCATCCTCACATGCTGTTAGTCAAATAGTTCATTGCCCCCCTTGAGTGTGATGATAGAACCATCAGCTCACTGCATATTAGATCAGTAAAAAGATGTAAATTAAAAGAGTAATTCCTTTCTTGTTTGCTTTTCTGACTTTTGACAATACAGTTTGTAGAATTCTATCCATCTGGTCACCTTTGACCTTCTGTATATGTTGATACGGTGGCATTACCTGTACAGAGTATCTGAAATTCAAGCTAATCACAAATTTCCACAATGACTTAATGGTGTTTCCTGTCTGTCTATATTTGGCTGAACTGTCTATCTGTTGCAAAGCACTAATAGGGTTGATTTTTTCCAATATATTCCCAGCACCTCTTCTTGAGCTGCATTAGCTAGTTCAGGCTAGGCATAAGGTAACAGAGGCTGGAGGCTGGTCTTGAACATTACTAGCCCCTAGTTAGCTGTTTTCACCCTTGGCATGACTCAGACCATGTCAATTTAGCCTTTCCTAAAACAATTACGGGCTTAGTTCAGAGGACTAGTACATGCCCAGGACCATTCTAGAAGGTAGTATGGATGCAGCATCCTATTTGGAAGAGAAAAGCAGTTCAGCCTTGTAGTTGTTTCTTGTGTCATGCAATTTGGCCTCTAAGGCAAAGATCAGTCAAAACTGATATTTATCCACTACTTTGTTTTTCAATTACTCAGCTTTATGAGATTATTTTGAGACTCTATACATCTGGTTTTAATCTTCACTGTCTGAAACTTTATCATCTTAACATGCATCCTTGCCCCCCCCCCTTTTTTTTTTCCTGAGGAGCTTAAGACAATGGAAAGATGACTCAGATGACTGATTACTTCATGCACTATGAAAACTATCTAGGCATTCATATATTTTATTCCATAGTTTTTAGCAATTTAATAATCTATAGGAGGACTTTTTTCTCTAATAAAATGGATGGGATATCAATAACTTTGCTGAAATGAATTTTCACAACTGGTATACAGAACATCCATGAGGAAATATGTTACTCATCCTTTCTTTGTGCACATGTAGCACAACAGACTATTAAACTGCATGATCACATGCTGTCTTTTCACCAGAGATGCAAATCTCATTTAATAGATATAACAAGCAATGCTAACATAAATAGCTATTTCACAGTTTGTTCTTTATATCCTTGCTGGTCAATCTGTGTTTACAGGCTTTGTCTACCCAACATTTTCCAAGCTAATACTTGTGCACTTGGATTTAAAAGTCGTGGTCCCATAAAGTTAATGACTATTCTCTTGCTTTTATTTATTGCTTTCTCAGCTTACAGGCCATGGGAATGTTCCTAGTCCTATTTAATGCAGGTAGAACAGGTTAGCTTACATCACCATAAATCACCATTATTAAAAATGTTGGCTATGTGGGTATACATTCTCCACCCATGCGATCAGAATGAAGTTTCTCCATTAAACAGTGAGAGACTGAATATGTTTGCTTGCTAGCCTTTTTTTTTTTTTTTTTTTTTTAACTCTAAAACCAAAGATCCTTTGTAAAGGAGAGAATTGATCTGAAAAAAAGAGCAGCAAAGCCAGACAACAATAAGGAATACAGTCTTGAAAAGGAGGGGCATGGTTTTATATTGCTAATGAATGCATTACGGCAACATTCTCTCTCTAACACCGTCCACACTTTAAAGACGTTGATCACCTGGAAAAGTTCAAAAGGTGAACTGATAAGAAATTATAAGAAACCTCTTTCTCACTACGAGAAATGCCCTAATGTACCTAAAAGGTTGTGACACGTCAAAATCACAGTCATCTTAGTTTCTAATATAGTTCATAGGTATGGGCAAGGAAACGATTCAGTGATGCAAGGTTTGTAAGGAAAAACATTAATTTTGAATAGACACAATATATATATATATATATATATATATATTATCAGCCATAAAATGTCTTACTTCAAGTCTAACAGACACAACAAAAATCAGTGTAAGTACATGGTGAGAATAATTGGTCTAGATATAATGTGATTAGCATAATTAACTCAAGAGAGGAGTCAGACCAAGCAGTGACATCTGCTCCCTAAGGCCAAACATTTCATCATTAGAGGATTACCTTCTACAAATTTCTGACCATCCAAACAATTCTAAATATGCACAAGATTTCCAAAAAAAAAAAAATCACCTCTTTCACTTGACCCACTCATAAATGAAAACAAAACAAAACAAAAATTTAAACAAGAATTGTTACAAATTATAAGAAAATAATCTAGAAACATATTCAACTAATGTGCCAGGTTTACTTCTGCATCTGTTTGGATTTTGCTAGTGACAGCCATTCAGATTAAAAAAAAAAAAAAAGAAATCAGTAACTGCTTCAGCATCAAGATGCACACTGAACTAAAATCATGATCGTCACTCAAGACCTCACACCATATTTTCTACCAAAAGGCCACTGTTCAGTATTCTTGTATTATAAGTATATACAAGCAATTCCTGACCTATATATCCTTTCCACTCATCTTTTCTCTGCCCAAAGGAACAAACTGGCAACACATGCTTTTTCACAACTCCACCTCAACAACTTCACAGCTAAAATGAATCAATTTCTAAGGTGGCATTGTTTTGTTTAGTTCATAGAAAACAATAAAATATAAATAAATAATCTGCTGAACTGTACACACTGGAAAGAGGCAATTTCACCTTGGACAATTATAATGACTGAGGAACAGACTCTGATAAAATGATTTTTAAAAGCAGTGGAACAATACAACCATCTCCTCAAGAATCAACTCCAAAATTATTCCTTATCTATGACAAATGTATGCCACTTTTGACATCTAAACTAAAATGACACTCCTATGTATGTTTCTTCCACAAGTCTAAGATCTGCCATCACTTCGTCTGTCTACCTCTGAAGCACTAATATACCAGCATAGACTTCCTAGGCACTTTGATTGACATGAAAAATGGCAACCTGTAAACTACTTTAGATAAAAATCTACAGATCAATTTTATCTCTACAGAACAAAATACACAAACAGGATCTACGCAGTCAAGTCTCTAGATATTATTGCAGTTTTCCCAAGAAAAACATTCACAGTATCAATCTTGCAAAGCTTAAGACAACTGCTACCAGTATGATATTCTCCCAGAAAACTAGTACCTGTTAGCATAACAGCTATACTGGTTCAGACCACCAGGATCACCTAGCTCAATGCCTCCTCTCCAGCTGGCCATTAGCAGACTCTAACAGATGAGTAAGAACAGGGAAAGCGATTATGCCTCTTTCATTGGAGGGGACTGGAAGATGGATCCTTTCTGTCTTCTACAGAAATGCTTCTAACAGATGCACCAAAATGTGTAAATAGTGGTGTTTGGTAATAAGAAGCACTAAGAGCTACTAGGTTCATGTCCATGCTGCAAGTGACACACTACCCAAATCATTCCCACATTCACTTGTGTGTTTTGGCAAGTATTTGTGTCTGCTTGCATATCACACAAACATAAGCACAGCAGGGCTGCATCAGAATGAAACAGCATGTTTGCAGCATCAATGAAATATTAAGACAGACAAATTATAAATCAAGGAGATCATTAAGATGCTGCCATGATATTTCCTTTTGCTTAGGTTGGGAAGATGTCAGAATCTCAGCAAGCTGTGGAGTGTAACAACAGTGACACTCTCCAGCTTGCAAGTATCCTTCATTCATCCTACAACTACTGTGTTACACTACAGAAAAGTTATTTCTGATTAGTTAGCAAGGAACTGCAAAGTTGTAAAAAAATAGCAAATTCAGCACAGGTTCTTTTTATAATGGAACAGAGAGATGACTGTCATAAAATTTAAAGCACATCATGCTGATACCTTAAAATCTGAAAGTGCATCATCAGAAATTATTTTCTTTCTATTTCAGATGACAGTTTTGGGGGGATTTTATTATTATTATTATTATTAATGTTTTTATGTTGCATCTTTCTCTTTTAGCATTAGTGTTAAAGACTAGTAAAGAAATTCTCTCTGTGTACATTGTCTCAAAGTCTGGGTATGATGAGGTGTTTTGCCACAGATCCTATTCCTCCAATTCCTTCTCCAGTACAATTTAAAAAAAAAAAAAAAAAAAAGACCTGAGGGCTTTAAACAAACTAGCTCAGGCACAGAATCATTTCAGTCCCTGAAACCTTCAGTTTAGCACAGACGATACAATAAGAAAAAGAAACAGGTTTACCTAACCTACACTTTATTAGAATAGAGTACATAGAGAGCTCTATTCTCTCTATGCTCAATTAGCTCATAGGCAATATCTTTGATAGCTTTCAAAGCTCTCTGGGTCTCCTGGGAAGACCCAGAAGAATAACATTCAGGTGAGGGATTATATGCAGACATCTTTCCTCTGGAAGCCTACTCAATTTTCTACCAAAGTAAGGCTACAGTGGTTTTCAAAATTATTAGAGTGAATGTATCCTATTTCCAGCCTTTTACCAAACTAAAAGCTATACAGTGCACCAAATCTCACTGCAACCTTTGCGCACTTCATGGAACACAGGGTAGATAGGAAGGGGAAAAGAGTGAAAAGCAAAATGGCTGAGTTTAGGGAAGAATGGCATCAGGGCTTAATCTGCATTCTGTACCCACACATTTGTCATATTTGCCTCACAAGAACCAATACAGGAATGAGACACCACAAAAAATTTAAATGACTAATGAAGAATTCTATTTTATACTGCAGTCAGCCAGACTGCTTATAGTAATTACATAAAAGTAGCAATGAATACACTCTGATTTATTGTATAATGATAGATTAAAAAAATGAAAAAACTTTAAATGTTGATAAATGCCCTTTAACTGAAACAACCGATTGCACTGATTTAATCATTTGCATCATATTAGCAGAAGCATATCTGTTGAACAGCACATTTAACACTGAGAGTAAACTAACAGATACAGGAAAGCATAAAAGTAAAAATTAACAGTTTATAAAAAGAATATATCTAAAATTTATTAAAAAGTCATTTAATGTTTCTATTTATAAAACTTATGTGAGAAAATACTAACAGTAGGGTTTCCAAAGAAGCATTATTTTGGTCACATTACACAATATTCTCTATTCTTGCTTGAACGTACAGCAGGTTATGGCACAGTCACACATTACAAGGTCCGTAATTGGAAACACTAGTATTAGGATGGCAAGATTTACTCTAAGACAATCAATCATATTTTTTTCAAAGCCTGGGAAAAACTATGTGATGTCTTCTTAAGGACTACACATCCTGAAAGAACCTTACAATAACATCACAGTAACATTATATTAGCAATGACTTTTCTAGTTTCTCTACTTTTTTTTTTTTTACTTTTTTTTCAACAAGTTAATTCTGAAATGTTGTTTCTTTAAATGCAGCAAGTCAACTGCACTTAATACACTGCAACTTATGACTGTGTATAATCAATCACACGGTGTACTGAATGTACCATTTTGTATGTTTCCATTTAAAAAAATGTATTCCAGAATTACATAAGAACAACATTTGTATGGTATGAAAGCACCTTAAGTTCCCCTTATACATAGCTTTACATGTTTTTGGCAAGTATTCTTGGATGAAAACAGTGTACAAAGTTGTTGACATGTCCAGATCCAGCAATAATTAAGCACACACCCATGTGCTTTGAAGAACCAGTCTCTGGAGTAGAGAGAGGAAGAAGTGGCCAAGAAAACAAAAGTACAGACCAGAAAGAAAGTCTAGAACTGGCAGGACAAAACTCCATGGATGTTGCTGTATGGAAACATGGGAGGAAAAAAGATGAATAGCAGATATGAGTGTAAGAAAAGTAGCAAAGAGAAGTATGTTTCAAAATGACAGCTTCCCATAATCTTCATTTTTCTCTTCCACAAATGCATTCTTCCCAACAGAGAATTGGACACTCAGACAGAAGATACAATGCCCTGGGATGTTTTCACTTAGCCTGATGGAGAAGCCCTGTGACACTTCAGGAGTGTCTGTGAATGAGACTAATCTGAAGCCACAGATTCCTATGCAATGCAGTAATTTTAGAAACCCAAATAAATTACTGTAGAAACTTCAGTCTGCATCAGAGTTTAATGTCCGACCAAGAGAAGCAATTGTGGAGTTCATTATGTTTTTCCTTACAATATGCTCATCAAATAGATTAGAAATGTAAAATTAAGTGACATAGCACAAAGACAAGCAAACAAATGTGATCCTTTCTCTTTCTATATTGGAAATACTTTACTATAGTTAAATTGCAGGCATTACCAACCATTTTTGAAGCTTAACTAATTAATATATTAATATATGATCATTAATGAAATTTCAGGTTTTATATTCAACTGATATTTACAGTGTCTTCCGCATAAAGTCTGTTGGCAACAATCCCCAATCAAGTTTGTCCAGAATAAGATAGACTGGGCTGAGTCAAAAGGTTCCTAGGTTTATTATATTCTTCCACCACTGTGAGCAAGTATTTATAATCATCTTCATGCATGAGTTATAAAAATCCTTTGTTCACATTCTTTGACACATATTTGACAATGATAATGTTGATAGTCACTTCTGAACTTCTAATTTGGAATCAGTGCAATAATTTTCTTTTAAAATAATTGTTTTGTTCTCTCTCTTCCCTACACTTGTAAGAATTACATAATTTTTCAAAACAGCTATATCTTTGGCTTAGACAAGAAGAACAAGAACATTCAAAAACAAAGATTATTTTTTGATAAAATTAACAACATCTGAATCCAAACTACTATTCACTGCAGTTGTTTTGAAACCTCATCAAAAACGTTATCTGACAAGGGAATACCAAATTTAATCAGAAACCTAACACATCTGGAATATCTTCTCTATGTAGATCAACATCCAAGGAAACCATTCTAAATGTTGTGATTTGTTCAGAGATGTTCAATACCCTTTTTATTTGCTGAGAAAAAGGAAAATAGGACAGAAGCTGTGTCCCTTCAGCTGCCAGTATCAGTATCATTCTTTTGTTCTGTGTCTGATACCCAACACCTTAAAAAACATTCGGGCCACCTGCTTAGACAAGTGATACCTTGGCTCCAACAAAGCAAGATATGATATAGTTCTCCATGTAGAAATTATTTGTGTCAGTACAGTTTGCCCCTTTTTTTTTCTATACAGAAAGGCCATTAACTGTATAAAAGACACCTGTTAAATTTACTATTATCATTGTAAAAGATGCTCATCTGGATTACAGTCAGTGTGTTTAGGATCTTTTTATTGTTGTTGCAGTGAAGTTTTGAATAATGTATTTACGGTTGGAGTCAGTAAATATTTTTGTGAAAAAATAGTTGGAAACCAGTGGGCCTAAAACTTGCATGATCTTACAGCTCTTACTACAATCACCTTGTTACTTGTGCTTGAATGAAATGGAAGAGGACAAGAGGACAAATGGAAGGCATCTTGTGAGTTCTGCAAGTACTATATCTAAGCATCTGGAAAAGAAAGAAACTCCTTGCAGATACTCAAAGTCCATTGGGGGGGGGGGGGGGAGAATGTCCTCTTATCCACTACTGTGTCTATATGAAAATATTTCTTCTGATCTATAAACTTCATAAAATATCCCCTGACGCTATGGTACATGAAGCACAGACTACAAGTAGTGGGATTAATTTGTAAACAAGCTTATTTCATAGCTAATATGTAAGCAATATTGAAGCAGAATTAAAACAAAGTCCAGATCTGTTTCTTTAATCAAGACAACCTCTTACTTGTCTGTGTTGCTTAAAAATAAAATAAAAATTATATATATTTTGCATCAATTGCAGTCCACTTTGTGCTCCAATTTCAGCAAGTCTCCTGTGTAAGTCATGATCTGGACACACGCAATTTAAAACTCGAGTGTTAGTTTATTAGCAGTAAGATTCTTTGGAAATGCTGTATGCAACACTACAAGACCTGGATGTGTTTTAAGTATGCATTTCATTGGTAGAAAACAGTCAGGGTCCAAAGATTTTCAGTGAATAGCCAAGCATTAGTATTAGCAGTGTTCTGTCCCTGTGCTATCTGTGCAGGTTTACTACAGTAAACAATAAGTAAATAAATAAAATCTATAATCCCAGGTAGATCGCTGTCATGGGCCACTTTCAAGCTAGTATTTACTGTGACAGATGTAAGATTTACCTGGTGCGCTGAGATGACACAATTTATGGTGTTTTGGAATGTAAATTTTTGTTATACATTAAGTATTGCAATATTCACCGATCTCATCCCTTTTCGGTACTTTGAGTTCAACAAAAAGGAAATACATCTTAAGTAATAATTCAGTGAATTTCAGTCACGGAAAAAATTTAGTTCATTTAAGTCCAAATCAGACATTTCAGTTTACATTCACGCTAATGAAATTCAGATAAATTACCCTGGCTGCAGGCCCACTGACTTCTGGCTGAGAAGCACACACAGCTGGATGCCTGTAAAGCAGGCAGGACACAATTTCTGCATATAGGTTAATGACTGTTCTGCGTCACCAACATATAAGAGTACAGACACTATGCCAAAGATCTCAAAAGAGCATTTTGCCTGCCTGGCAACTTTCTTATAAAAACAGGGTTTATTTTTCTGTCTGTATCAGATTACTTGATATAAAAATCTGAAAGCATTCTGAAAAATCTCTCAAGTAAGTGGGACAGGGGGAAAATTATAACCCTATTGTAAAGTGACTTAAGGTACATATTCACTTGAATTCATCACAGATCTTTGCTGTCACCAAAAGAATCTGTTCTCTTCTTATTTCTCACTGCCACCATTAGTCTGGTAGTAGAATTGGTACTGACATAATGCAAACTGGGTAAAAGATCCAGCAAGCTTTTCTTTTTCTTTTTTTTTTTCTTTTTCTAGAAATGTTGCATTCTGACAAATTAAGATATTTTGCTATCAGTGACATTTTATGTGGCTACAGACTGTCTTCCTAAAAGAAATCCACAGATAAGACTAATCAGCATCTGTTGCATTCTAAAAAGGAAATGTATTCAAATTATTCTTTTTGACTTGGCAAGTGTAATCCTGCTTATTTTCATCTAAAATCCAACACTACGAAAACCACATCTGTACAAATGCCTTTACTGTAATAAATACGGACACCTTAATGATTACTGTCAGCACCTGGTGCATTCTCTCAGGGAAGACAGAAAGACCCACCTGACAACAGATACCAAGTTGAATTTAGGTGACAGCATAACTATTTCTCAACAATTTTAAGTTAACAGTTTTTGGAGAATTAGTCACAAAGTAGAAGTTTTAAACTTTAAGAAAACAGTGGGCAAAATAACGGTTGCAGTTATTCATGTTCAAATTGTGCTGGGTTAATGGTCAACAGTTACTTTGCTTTTGTAGTTGACTCAAAAATTTTCATGAGCACTTTCACAGAAATGTATTTTCAGGTCATTTCCCTTCCCCACCTTGAACAAGCATTACAAAGAAAAAATAAAGTGAAACAAAACTAAAAAAAAAAACAACAACAAAGGAAACTTCAAGCAACTGGAATCCACTTAACAATATAGGATTCTTGAAGCTAAAATGCAATCCAAATTATTCATTCAATTTTAGCATCAAGATCCCTTACCCAGACTATAAATTGCATTTTAAACAAGGGTCTAAGTGAGGGATTACACCTAAATCCAAGGAAAACCCCCCAGAATTGAACAGACTGTTTTATAATCTGTGTGTCAATATTCCTGTCTAAAACTGACTTAAAATGTATTCCAAACAGGAACTTCTGTGATGATGCTGTGTGTTACTGAGGTTTACATTCTTCAAGTACAACATAATTTTATTCAAAACTTGCCAAATTCAGATGCAAGAAGCCCACATTATGTTCTTAAAACACACAATAATGTTACAGATACTGCACTTTAGTTTGATACTGATTTTGAGTTACAGATACTAAAGTGAACCTTGCAAATGAATACCAGTATATTCCAACAAGAGATGCTTAAAGGCTGATATGATCGAAAAAAATAAAAATTTTTAACCTTTTTTGTCTTTCAAATATGGTGGAACCTATATGTAAAAAATACATCAGCCAAGTTTCTATCAAAACAGATTTATTTTTTAAATCTAAAAATAAGAGTTAAGCTTTTTAAAGCTAAATATTAACCGCAAATAACACAGATAATTGCAAACTTACCTTCCTGTCTGTTATTTTTCCTTTTTAGCCATTTTTCAACAGTTTCCGCACTTACACTTTCTGACACAAACTCATCCAGTACCTGGGGATGAAGAGAAAGATAGGCCTTCACTTTTTCATCTGTTAAACCTGCAAGAGAAAATATTAACTGATTATATCATTGGTATAAAATTCCTCACATGAAACAATACACAGATGCCAGTAACGATCCACACTCTTTTGTTTAACATGCTGATTGAATACATGCCTATTTAAATAGTTTTCCCAGAGAGAATGATATCCAATCAAATAAAGCAAGTTGCCATATAAAAAACAGTAGAAGCAAAACACATGCATGCAAGATGCTGGGTATAAAAAGCACCCTGTAGGAGTCCACATAAGCATTCCCTGAGAGAAATGGACAGGAAGAAATCTGTGATATAGAACATGGATGCTGCGGTTGGGGCAAGTAGTGAAACAAGAGCTGGAAAAGCAGCTTTTAAAGGAAACAGAAAACAAACAGTTCTAAGAAACAGAAACATGCCTCTAGTCAGCAGCAAACAGCGAAGTCTCCACATCCAATTTTGTTGAGCAAGAGACATGAGACTACAACAAATGAGAAGTAAAAAGCTATTTGGGATTTTTTCTGTGAAAGCAAAAGACAATTTAGACATGGTAAGGAAGGAAAAACTAGCTATGGGCTCAGGCTGGGTATATCATAGCATGGAAAGAATAACACAAGCACGTGCAAATGCTAGAGGCTTTCAGTCAATAAATAATCTGAACTTCTGCTTTGGCCACTCTGAAATTACTTATTTGCAAGATATACAAGAGAATGTATCAGAGAGCTGATAAAGAAACTCTCTTTAAGAAGAAGATAGAATAAAATGAACTGCAGCAAATTCAGTATTCTCACAGCAAGTGGCAGCAAAAGCAACCAAAACTCTATTATGCAACACCAACACCAAGTGCAGCTTTTAAATACTGGAGTTAATTAAGTAACTTTCGAAATATAAACCTTTTCCACATGTGTGCTTCCAATGCCTACAAATTCAGTTATCAAAATAAACATAAGTGTAGATAAAAGGGCTTTACAATATCTGCCACAAAAAGAAACATACCAGTACACACTTCAGAAAACAAAGCAAAAGTCATATTCTCAAATACCTGATACAATCATAAATAAAATACCGAATTCATAAGATGACAATCTGATTGAACTCTTCACAAACACATCAGACAAAACCACTAGCTTCAAGGATAGGAATATGAGTGCTGAGGGTTTTCAAAGGAGAATGGGAAATGAGTGCAAATGCCTTGAGGGACTAAGGTTTGAGCTGTCCCAAAGGGAACATACACTAACTACAAAGCATTAATTAGATCCGAGGGGAAGAGGACTAACTAGTGCTGTAATGAGTCTAAATACTTGTCTCGTGGTGTGTGTATATAAACATAATTGTTTCAGTACAGCTGAAAAGTCACCACAGAACGCAGTGTAGGTTCAGCAGAAGAGAAATTTCCCACCAAAAAATGTTGACCTCTTTTGGAGAGCATTAATGCTCTACAACAAGAACAATTTTCCTACTTTATGTTGAGTACAGTCTCAGAATGTGCTGAAAACAGCTACAGGGTATTTAAATGCTAGTCAATGACTGTAACCTTTGACGTCTCCTACAAATATTTACTAGGAAAACACTCAGGAAGCAACACCACAGCACAAACTAGAAGCCACTGCCAGCAGAGCACTGCCCACCTGCTCCACTCACCCTGCTCCCCGTGCTGACTTCTCTTATCCACCAGATTATACCCAGATTACCAGAGCCTCAAATATCAGTGTTCCCATTTATACACAAAATCTCCAATCTGGATCAAGTGATCCAGAGAGCTAAAGAATTAGAGAGCTAAATGAGCATCATGATCTTCATTAGTAAAGGAGGAGGATATTCATCAGTTAGCCATCAGAAAGATAATGAAATTTATCCACTTCTTAACTTTGAGATGAAAAATAATCAATACAGGCTTGTCACAGAATGCCAGCTATTTCCAGGTTGTCTTTAGACTGCAAACAGATGAACACTTCTCCCTTCTATTAAGAAAAACAGAACTGGAAAGTCTGTAAAATTAGCAATGGAATTCAGCAAGGTTTGATTTGTGTTTGAAGTGAAAATAGCCTCTGCTTCTTTATGTGTGCAGTCTTTATTCCTTAACTGCAATGGAAATGCTTGACTGAAACCTTTATGGGATGTGTTTTTGTAATATGCCCATCAAAACTCAATAAAATGTCAATTTTGGAATAAGAGTTCAATCCACACATCATGGGTTTAATTGGTATTCCAGCTATCCTGCAACTCCAGCAAACTGAGGGCGAAAACTACATTAACCTCACATGAAGAAACGATTCATGAAGCTGCTATAAGAAATCCCACAACAATATTTAAATTACGCTCTGTTTCACAAAAGACGCCTGTGCAGATGTATTTTTTCAATGTCAGATTTTTAGATAGGAGCAAGCAGAGTAAGATTTAAAACCAGATGTAGAGTTTAAAAAAATAATAATAATTTAAATCTACTTTCTACATAGAACAGATTTATTGATCCTACGGATCTTTAGTCTATTTTGTTGAAAAATACTTGCTACAGCCATACAAAAACAAAACAAATGAAAACATGGAAAAAAAAAAAGGTAATAAGACACTAACTACACATGGAACTTCACAAATTATTACATTAAGAAAATGCAACATTAATAGAAAGTGATCCTTTAGAAGCAACTCAAACATTTTGTATACGTGTATATACATTAAGGAAAAAGTGTGTCATAAAGAAGCTTGAGTACAAGAGTACAACTGTGTGTAAACAATCATTTTATGGCATATATAAAGTCCTCTACATTGTAAGATAAACATAATAATTAGTTTTAGATTTTTACATAACAATATGCATATTGTAAATGATTGACACACTTGCTCTCCATTTACACGTTCCTGAAAACTTCTGGTACACAGATTTTTGTTAAATATTGTCAACCTCTCTATTAAAATTTTACAGTCTTTTAATCCTGAAATATGCAAAAAATGCATTTAAGAATAGAGTCAATTATTAACAATATTTGAATGAATGGGAAAACGCTACTTACACCCAAATTTATGAACCAGCAGTTTATCATGGGTATTATTTACAGAAATACAACAAACAAACAAACCTACAAGATAATGCTAGTTATTCATTTTTCTATTAGTAAGGTAAAGTATTGGTCTTAAAGACTTTGGGCAGTAAACTTTTCTCCATCCATTCATATTAGAAACATTTCTCTACTACTCCATTCTTCCTTTACCCAAAACTACTTTTGAACTAGTAGACATAGATTACTGTGTCTGCTACTTCCGCAGTGCTCCATAGACTCCAGGGATGCCTTCTCTTATTCATCAACTTTGGAAAGGACCACAAAGTATACACAACAGTATCTAATCAAAAAAATAAATAAATAAAATAAAATAAAAATTAAATAAAAAGGTAGTAACAAATTCATGTTTATGTGATCCATACACTATCTAACAGGCAGCCCAAATAAAAGCTCACTTCTTTCATGCAGCCCCTGAATATCTCTCCTCTTGTATCTGGTGAAAAAGCAAAGACCCACAACCCTTGTTTCCTTCCAGAACCTAGTTCATCATTCGTTATTTTTATACTCTCCAAAGGGCAGAGTTCTGGCCAACAGCTTAGGATGTATCTGTTCAGAAAACACAGAATGACTGGAGTGACCTTATTTCGTCTGGGAATAAAGGGATGAATCTGACGTTATGGTTGAGTATCCATTTTTTTCTATCTACACAGCTGAGCATCCATTTTTTTCATGTATACTTCATAGTCTGCCTTCCTGATTCATCTTGTTTAATTAAACACACACACACACACCAAACAACCTCTTGTATGCTTATTTTTAAGTGATAAACCCATCTTTCAATGTTGTTATCTTTTTGGCACAACTTGCTAATGCCTGGTTTTATGCACACGTTAGCTATTTGTTCTGGATTTATGATAGAACAATGAAAATTACAATAAAAGTATAACACAAAAGGATAGATGCATATCAGATAAGCACATCCTTTTTTCATTTCCCTCAGAACAAATTATAGGCAAATGAACTGCTCCACTAGGCCTATGCATGCATTAGGTCAGCAACTCCTAGCTTCCTGACCAGCATGTTTGTTTAGGTTCTCTTTGCAGATCTCTGTTTGAAATGTTCTCTTTGGCCATGCCATCTAAGCTTAAAAAGCTAATTCATATGCATGGCGAACTTTAAATCAAGGCTTGCTTGGTTTTGTTCTATCCATTTCTTGGTTACCTTTGTCTGAACAGTAAGTGGAAAGAAAGACTTTCTATAAATGACAGGTTTTATGCAAGTGTTTCACTTTATTGTGCTTTTCATATCATTCAGTATAACTTGTTTATTTTAGGGTGTGTTGATCTAAAAATGGCAAAGCTCTATAACAAGCAGAGGGCAGAAACAGCCTGCAGAGGCAATTCCTTGATCAGTGAAAAGCATTTTCACTGCCAAGGAACAATATTATCTGGCAGTATACTCATTCTGTGATGTTAGGAGTAGGAAGGGAGAATCAAATGACAGAAAGGAAAGAAAACAATTATGTTTACCTCAGGATTTCTATAAACTGATGTATCGTGGTCTGATGTTTTGGTGTACTCTACAAAATAGTCATGTACCTATTTTTCCACTTTGCATATGCTGTCCATCTAATTTGACACAGCTCATGCCAGTCTATCAAACTTTCGGTTTTAAAATTTGTTTTCTTTTAAAGGGCTCCTTGATCTTCAATGGAGTATGTAAAAGAGTGTTTTGTTTTACTTTCCTTCAGAGGCTAGGTTAAATGGTTTCTTTTTCTCGGAACTTAATGTCAGAAATGCATGTAGTTGAAGACAGAATTATGGATGGATTTTTCCCCTTTCTTGTCTTAGTAAACTAACTAGAATATTGCTCCTGAACACCACAGTCCAGTAATTTCAACAGAAAATAGAAAGTCAAATGCTTGTGATAGTTATTGAACCAGACTATCTCTTCATTGGCCCTGTGACTGTTACTTAAAAACATGTTCCATTTCACTACATAAAAAGATTAAAGAAAACCTTTATCTGAACATCATTTAGCAAGTTTAGTAGAGTTATTTAAAGAGAAATATATATATATATATATATATTTCGTGTAGGTTCTTAACTGCTACAAGAAAATCTCTTTTCATTGATTTCAACAGTGTACCCAAATTAAGTAATTTGGGCTTCAAAAGCATAACTAGAACTTGGATTATTTTGCAAGTACTTCTACTAAAAGCCAAATGATAACAAATACCTCAGCACCACGAAGAACTACCAGTATATCTGCATTTACATGTTCTACGTGTCTTACAAAACCAGAGTGAGTATTGCAGATTGCTTGATTTTCTGGTTACCTGGATCTCAAGCCTGGGTTATTCTTGTCATCTACCAGTAATGCTTACATTTTATTAACTCCAACATTTCATTAGTGATAATGTCAGGCACAACCTAAAAGAGCTCAGCTGAATTCACACTACAGTTTCCCGCTATTCAGTGGGAGTTCAGTTTCATAAGTCCCAAACAAAATCTTTAGTGCTGAAAAGAAAGAAGAAGAAAAAGCTAAATGCTAATTATAATAAGAGAAAATTAGGAAATGTTTATTGCAGCTGGGCATGCTATGCAAGGGCATAATTTTACTGTAAGATCAGTGGGTCTTCAGTTCAGTGAAACTGCTTTCAAAACTGCTGTCTGAAGTAAGATTTCAGACTTACTGATTTATACTAATTTGGGAATATCAGCAAAAATATGTACGGATATCCTTTTCCAATTAAATATATATATATATATATAGGTAAGACTCAGAAATTCACAAATCTACCAACCTCATTACACCTATGAACATTTCTAATGTAAAGCTGGCCTTCCAAAGTAGCAAACTAAATTCGATATCATGCCCGCCATGACAGTGGTACACATGGTAATCACATCTTACCACCTACCTGATGAAATCAGGCACTGGATATTCTCAAAAATAACTTAGGGTCAATATTCCATAAGGAGTCCAGAACCTTTAAAAAGAAAACAAAACCCACTACGACTACAGAATTAAAAGAATTGGTAGTGGTTCAGTGACTCTTTAAGAAGATTGAAGTGAATTAAGACAGTTTCCAAATCAAACGTACATTTGTATGACCAATAAAACAATGAAGCATAACAGAGGACTGAGCTTATGGAATAGGAAGATTCATGTAATAAATCTCTTCATGTTTTCCCTGTTAATTACCACAGCACTCATAATTTTTATGTTAGGGTTTAAGAGAGACAGGAACTGTAAAAACAGTCTTACATCCTGCACTCCTCTTAAGATGCAACTCTGGAAAATAACTGGATATCAACACTTTCTTAAAAAAAAATAAAAATAAATAGTAAGACTCACTATTACTTAAAAGAGTAACTTAAATTACTTAAATTACTCTTTTATTACTTAAAAGAGTAACTGCTTTTTGAGCAGGTGCAACTTATCATCTTAGAAACTCACTTTACAGGCTTAAGCACTGATGGTTCTTATAGGCTTATCTTCACCAATTAACTGAATATGTCTAGGGTTGTTCACTCACCTCAAACCAACTGGCTTAGAACTTCCTACATCCATATTAGTAAGCTATCCTGACCTCCAATAATGAATATGAGGGAAAACTGAAGTGTGAACACATGCAAACTGCCGGCAGGAAACCATCCCTGGCCAGGCCCTCCTGTAGAGCAATACCTGGGAACAGTCTGGGATATCACTGTTCCGCTTTGGCCAACACACTGCCAAGAAACCCTTCTATCAATTCAACAGAACAGACCAAAAATTCTAGTACATAAAAATGTTCCTTTGCATTGTTTGTTTACTATCCCAGATAGCATAGTTGGATTCCAAAAAAAAAAAAAAAAAACAAGATGTTCTCAAAAACCTCAAGTAACAGTAATTACTCCTTGCTTTTGAGCTAGTATCCAACAGCCTTCTTTTAATAATAATAATTAAAACAAAAACAATAATAAAAAATTCAGCTAGAAAATAACCTGAAAATTGTATTTCTGCTTTCAGCTTCCTTTTTTATTATTTTTTTTTCCTGGGCAAAATATTTAAAATATTCCTTAGTTATTAGATAACCTGTGTGGTACTGAATCTATTAAAGCCTCTAGTCTTCAACACTGAATCCATGCTGTATTGCACCCTCCTCTGAGAATAGCTTCACTGAGCTCAGTGTAAAGCAGAGTCAACTGTGAATGAGCTGACAGAATTGAAGCCTAGAGCTATGTTTCAAGATCTGCTCCATTTAGCAGCATGAGTCAGTCACATCATTAGCAATTTTTGAATTTTTTTCATTAGTTCTGTGATATTTGGCCTTTTTCTAAAGCCACTAGCTTAATCAAATCCCATGATTAGGCAAGAATTTTAGTTTTCACCTAAAGTTTCTGGTCCTGCTTGTAGAGCAAAACTTGAGAACAGCAAGCCTTAAGAAACAAAACAAAAAATGCAAATAAAAAGATTGCAGGTTGGGGGGACATGGAGAGACAGAAAAGAATGGATTAAAATTGTTGAGCTAATCTAATAATTATCAGGGCTCAACATTTTACCTTAGAACCACTATGCTTATAAAGATAGAAATCACTGCTTTCCTCAAACCCTTTGCAACACTGTCTGATGCATATGGCAGACTTTTCACGCAGTTAGACAGGACACAGTATTTTGAAAACTCATTGTGAGAGTATAGATTAGTTAAAAGGAGAAATCAAACTGATTTTAGGCATACAATGCTTTTATTAATAAAGATGGAAGAGAAAACTTTACATTTTGCATCTGCAACTAACATTTTTTTAAAGAAACACATGAGGTTATTTGTTTTTACAATGTCTCTGCAATCAGAGGGGCCACAGAGTCACAGCAAATATGAGCAGTCATAATGTCTGCATATAAGTAACAAGATACTGTGCCACAGAAAATCTGCAAGCCAAACACAAACAAAACAAACAAACAAAAACCATGATAAACACTTTTCAGATAAGTTAATACCATATCTGAGACAGAAAACAGCCTTACCTCAAATACATTTTAAAGAGCCCTAAAAATATCTGAAAGTAATCCAGAAAAAGTCAAGCTGAACATAGCTTTGCCTCTGCAACCTCCTTTAGTTTAAAGCACTCATGTGCCATCACTTTCTAATATAAAGATCACCTCTCCATATCTTTCTAACCAAACCTAATAAATGATATTTGTAGTCATTCTCCAAAGCATTCAAGGCATGTGTGTATATTGCCTCATTTGGATTAAGCATTAATCCCATTAAATCAATCCCTCCTTTGTTCAAAGCATCAGGATTCAAAACCACAGGCACAGTCAGTTTCAGAATATTCTTTTCAAGTCAGACTTTTTATCTTAATCCATTTAAGTATACAGGAATGTAATGGAACCAAGTGCCCAAACTCTGTGAAACCTGACATTACTGGTCTGGCAAAAAGGTACAGTCACTAACTGTAAGCAATCAGCATGCCCAAACCCCTTTTTCATTTTTCTTGTCTTGAAAATTTAATTCACATTTAAACTTAGCTAATTCACATTTAAACTTAGCTATGAACTTAGCCAGTTTGTTTGCAGATGACACCAAGTTAGGTCCGTGTGTCGATCTGCTCGAGGGTAGGAAGGCTCTGCAGGAGGATCTGGATAGGCTGGACCGATGGGCCGAGGTCAACTGCATGAAGTTCAACAAGGCCAAGTGCTGGGTCCTGCACCTGGGGCGTAATAACCCCAAGCAGAGCTACAGGCTGGGAGATGAGTGGTTGGAGAGCTGCCAGGCAGAGAAGGACCTGGGAGTGATGGTTGATAGTCAGCTGAATATGAGCCAGCAGTGTGCTCAGGTGGCCAAGAAGGCCAACAACATCCTGGCCTGTATAAGAAACAGTGTGGCCAGCAGGGCCAGGGAGGTGATCGTCCCCCTGTACTCGGCTCTGGTGAGGCCGCACCTCGAGTACTGTGTTCAGTTTTGGGCCCCTCGCTACAAGGAGGACATGGAGGTGCTCGAGCGAGTCCAGAGAAGGGCTACGAAGCTGGTGAGGGGCCTGGAGAACAAGTCTTACGAGGAGCGGCTGAGGGAGCTGGGCTTGTTCAGCCTGGAGAAAAGGAGGCTCAGGGGCGACCTTATCGCTCTCTACAGGTACCTCAAGGGAGGCTGTAGCGAGGTGGGGGTTGGTCTATTCTCCCACGTGCCTGGTAACAGGACAAGGGGGAATGGGCTTAAGTTGTGCCAGGGGAGTTTTAGGTTGGATGTTAGGAAGAACTTCTTTACCGAAAGGGTTGTTAGACACTGGAACGGGCTGCCCAGGGAAGTGGTGGAGTCACCATCCCTGGAGGTCTTTAAAAGACGTTTAGATGTAGAGCTTAGGGATATGGTTTAGTGGGGACTGTTAGTGTTAGGTCAGAGGTTGGACTTGATTATCTTGAGGTCTCTTCCAACCTAGAAGACTCTGTGACTCTGTGAACAGCTCCATTCAAGTTTTTCCCCCCTTGGTCTTCAGCTCATTGCTATGAGAAAAACAGTACACAGCTCCTGCATTCAATACTTGAAAAAAACTGTGTTAGCAGTAATAAACAATAATAATGCAGTAAAAAAAATACCACTAAATTGCAGATCTGGGTATTTATAATAGGCATACATTTGTTTCACTTCATAAAATCTATCATTAAACATTTCAAATCTTCATATAGATATGAAGAGTTAATTTTGCCAGCCTCAAATCACTGTATTAAATTGCAAGCTCTGTATCCATTTAGATCACAATTCCATTCTCAATCAGATGCAGTCACTTGTGCAGAGGCATACAGCAGGCAGCAGCATGCTGTATAATGTTTCAGTCAGAAGACCAGCAGTTCTGCTTAAGCTTTAGAGAGAGAAAACAAAGATCAGCTCAGCCAACCAAAGCTAGAATTCTTCTATAACAGCAGAATGTCAATAATCACTTTATCTGGTACACTGTAATTCAAATCCCTTAGTCCTGATGAAAAAGCCATGGATGTGTCTATGCATCTGAACACACCAGAAGCCGAGTTACACATGGACATACACGCCTTTAGCTTCCACCAGCTTCCGCAGTGGTTTTTCAAGAGGCCATTTCCATATAAGACCTGCATCTTGCAAGCTTGAGCCCTAGAATCAGACTGGGACTCAGCTGGTTATGTCTTCCAAAATCCAGAGCTCAAGAACCGCAAACTACTGGCAGCTCTGAGCACTGATTCACAGAACTAAGGTAAAAAAGCAAAAATCCACCTGAGTGTTTATATAATCAGTTTTCATTAGCTAAAGTTAAAAAGCCTATAATCTTTCCATGGAAATTATACATAGGCTTAATGAGGTGAATAAGTGTTCCTAATTTGAATAACCATTTTTCACAGGTATCAATACACACTCCAAATAGTACAAATGGCATAATGCTGCAGAGCACGGACAAGTTACACTGTGATCCATTACCTGGATGTTTGGAGGTTGTTAAAAATCTGAATATTACTTTCTTGGTTTGAGAGCAGTTTCTCCACAACTCTAATTAGCACTTTGGAATAACTGAGAGATCTGCAACAAGCTTTATTCTCCTTCCAAGTGCATGACGGGACCAAATTTTGGGATTTAATTAACACTCTGCAAAAGCTAACAAAATGAATATAGACACGCTTTAGGAGTTGCAAATTGCAATTGAATTAATTTCAAATCTTTGCTTGAAGAAAAAGCTATGTATCATCTTAAGGTTACTGATAAAAATAATTATCAATATATTTAAAAAAAAATGCATCATCATGAAATAAGAAAAAAGGTATTTATAGACTTATAATGAACGTCTCTGTATGCTTTATAATTAAATGCTCATTTTTATTCTCTTGTACAACACAAAGCCAAGGCATCTTGTCTCCTACCCAAAATACACCTGACCAGAAAGATTCAAATTAACAGTGGTAAGTGCCAAAATACAGCTCGTTCCTAACTCAGTAAGAAAAATGTCAGGTCACTCAGGACTGCCTACTACTCACCTACCTAATCTCAGGAAAGATTATATGCAGCTGTGAATTAGACTGCTTATTATTATACAAGGTAAGAATACCTTAACTTTTCCCTTGAGTACAAGTGTTGGGACAAAATTCTTAATTTATGACTTTTCCAATAATACTTTCTGGCTGATGCAATATCTTCCTCCCACCTGACACCTGATCCTGAAGTAGCCCTATATTTGAGTAAACTTTTCTGTCTCAAGAATAGCCCTATTGTCTTTAGTACCAAAATTTTACTGCTAATTTTTTTACTTCAAATGAACTCTCACAAACAAAGTTCTGTAAATCATTTATAGTATCAACTCATAATACTCTTAAATAAAATGCTACTTAACTTAGTGCATAGACAAGATCCAGTACGATGAAACCTCCTCTGAAGGATACTACATATATGCCAAGTCTCACTCATTTATTTCACTAAGATACAGAGAAGATACTTCCTCCTCTTGAAAGGATCATCCTACTTAGTCTTAACACTTACATTAGTAGACTTTTTAGGACAGTTTCGCAAGGCACAGGACACTTTTTAAGTAAAAACTACACATAGTCAGGTAACACGGTACATGCCAACAAGACCAGATATCTGAGTGTTCTCTACTTTGGCACTACTAGGACCATATCTGAAGCAGCACAGATCAGGATTTGTCCTTCTGTTTAATTCTCCCCAACCTTACCATCTGAGGAGGTTCAAATAAAAATAGAGTCAACGTTCTTTACAAACTGGGAAGGTACAAAATCCAGAGAAAGCAATCACTTTTAGTGTGATAGTTTTTAGTTTATTTTTAGACAGTATCTTTTGAGAAATAAGCCTAACACAACTGCATCCGCAAAGGTTTGGTCTGGTTCGTGAGAAGTGAGGTTCCCCAAAATAAACCATACCAGCCCAAGTAAGGCATTTTTTTTTAAACATCATATCTAAAATAAAATATAAAGAAAATATATCTCAGTTACTTAAAATTATGTATTTCACAGATTCTCTAACTGCAGTACAAACAGGCCCACCGGTTATTTGAATATTCAGAAGACTACACAGAGGATGCAAGGAGCAGGCTGTAAAGTAGCATTCTTACCAGATCTAAAACTTCGCCATAGTGTTCATAGGTTCATTTGTTTTCAGGTAGACTGTCAAGATCCTGCCCTCCTGATTAACACAAAATGTGTCATCTGTTAGCTTACATTAAGCACAATAATTTGAAGTTTTAAGTGGTTAATTTCCTCAGGTTTTTAATAAGAATGGTTGTGTCTATTTAAAAAAAAAAAAAAAAATCACATTCTAATTCCAGCATCAACTATTCTTATTTCAACTTCCATCTGTTTTTTGTTGTTGTTGTTCGTTGGTTGGTTGGTTGGTTTTGGTTAGTTGGTTGGTCGTTTATATTTTGGCTATTAGCTTAAAAGTGGTTTCATCATTGGAAATCATTTCCTTGCAAAGGTACTGCTAGTCTGAATGAATAACACCTATCCTCTTTTTGAACTGAAACAGGCTCCCTTTTCTAAATTATAATATTTAGACCATTTCACAATTCTGAAATGGTTTAACTTCAACTAGTCATATGCACTATCTCACAGTATTTTCTGGAAAGTCTCTAAACAATTCAAGCACCTTGACCAAATTTCAATATTTGCAAAAAGAAAACAAGTTTTTAAAATAAAAACTTCTACAAGTCTCAGAAACCATTTTTTGTGGCAGAGATTCTAGTTTTACCACTTGAATGTTAAAGACTACAAGACAGTCTCCCCTGATCCCCACCAGAATTGATGCAACTTCAATTGACATTAAAAATTAAAGCAAACCTATTTAAATCTTTCGTAGGGAAAAGAAAGCACACCTTCAGACTTAAGCATTGAAAGTTAAGTACTGATACTATCCAACTGTCAGAAAAAAAAAATTAGAAACTCCAATTTACTTAAAACACAATAGAGGAAAAGCAGTATTTTCTTTTTCTACCACCTCTTACTTTTTCAGCTGAATAAATAAACAGAAGTAAAGATTATTTTTCAGAGGCGATAGCTCTGCTGAATTTTATGGTGATGGATGTAATGATATGTCCACATTAGTAAACTATGGACTAGGAAAGGCAGAGTAATTTCAGATATTTAAATGAATATGCTACTGAAGTAAAAAAGGCTTGAAGTGATAATTAAATACTGTGTTACATATGCTTTTACATTAGAGACAAGGACATATTGTGCAACCCTTGCTTGCATTGGTGAATACTTACTTATAGGAGTATTCTTACTGACGTCAATGAGACTACTTATGTGCGTAAGAGCTCACTAACACATAGAGTTGTGCAACAGAGCTCCAAACATGTTTCATTCCACACATTGTTGCAAGCTTTATTCTTCAACCACATTTTTTTGCCTAATAATGTTAATAATGTTATTTCATTAATGTTGTTCAGAAAAGCATGTGAGAACATACAACTTGTTCAGTGGTATCTGACATCACTGAGTATTTCAGTTAAACACTAAATCAGAGCCACACAAGAATCACAGAAGCACCAAGGCTCGCAGGCACCTTTAGAGATTGCCTAAGCCATCCCCCTGCTCAAGCACGGTCAGCTACAGCATGTTGCCCAGGGCCATGAACAGCTGAGTTATGAATGGGTGAGATGAACAGAGAGTCTCCAAGGATGGAGGCTCCACAACTTCCTTGGGCAACCCGTGCTGGAGCTTGGTCACCCCCACAGTGAAAAGAGTGTTTTCCTGTGTTCAGGTAGAATTTCCTGTGTTTCAGTTTGTACCAGCTGCCTCTCGTCCTATCACTGGGCACCACTGAAAAGAAGCAAAAAGAGCCTGCCTCCGTCTGTTTCAGTTTCCCCCACAGCTAGTTATGCATGTGGATAAGATCCCCCTGATTCTTCACAAGGCTGACCACTCCCAGTCCCAACCACCCTCATGGGCCTTCATTGTGTCCCCTAGTGTGTTCATGTCTATCTTGTACAGAGGAGCCCAGACGTGTCTCACCAGTGCTGAGTAGAGGGGAAGGATCACCTCCCCTGACCGGCTTGCAATGCTCTTCCTAAGGCAGCCCTAGGATGCTGTTGGCCTTTTTTGCTGGAAGGACACACTGCTTGTTGAGCTTCAAAAGAAATTACTTAGAACAGCCAGCTAGGAATTACAGGATCCAATCCTTCAGAGATTCTTGCTTTCTAGCAGGTGAAATAAACGGAATTACCTTCTACTGACTTGGACATTAACATGGCAGAACAAAAACCAACATGTGGGGGTTGGCTGTTTTTCCAGAAGCTTCCACTGGTTTGGCAACCTTCTACTCAGAGGAACTCATCTAGCAAAACATCTTCCATCAATAATGTTTCAGATAACAATTCAAGTAATCTAGTTGTTACTGATTTAACATTCTCCTGCGGCAACCACAGTAAAATAAAGTTACACTTTTTCAATTAGGTGCCTATTTTTTATTATAAAGCTTAAGAAAATACCACAGAATTCAAAACTAGTTTCAGAAATTAAAAAAAGAGCAGCTGCATCTTTTCCCTGTCGTCCTTCCTGTCATCGTCTCCCCACCCTCTTTTGTTTGTTTTGGAGACAGTGTAGCTCACTACAATATGTTCACCTCCAAAAATCATCCTTAAAAGAAGAAGAAAAAAAATTGACAGAGCAGAAGCGAAAGGAAAACAGAAAAGCTGGGAACTACGAACTTGTGAGAACTTGAGGACTCCAAAAACACCAAAAAAAAGCACTTCAGGCATCCTGTGAATGCAGGGAAATAAACTG
Source organism: Oxyura jamaicensis (assembly GCF_011077185.1). Lineage (NCBI taxonomy): Eukaryota > Metazoa > Chordata > Aves > Anseriformes > Anatidae > Oxyura > Oxyura jamaicensis. Next base: position 45,764,927 of record NC_048895.1, on the reverse strand, counting down.
CTCTGCATTGCACCTTTGCTATAATGACTTACATAAACGCTTTTCACAGGCAAGGATAACAAAGTACTCATTGAGGGGAAAAAAAAAAAAATCACGTTTCAGTATAACTCAGCTTTGTAATAACCTGACTTTACCTAAAGACTACTTGGAGGTGACCATCTCCTACATTCAGAAAATACTTTAAAACTATAAAGATGTTCATATAAGACAGTCTAATACAGGAAATTAAAGTACATTTCAACAGTACTGATCATAAATTTTCACTTTAGTGTGTTAAGGTGCTGGGAGCTGTGACTCAGATTTCTTCCTGGCATGCTAACCAACTGTAAGTCTCCTTCTTAGACTGTAATGGCCCATTACAGTAACATAAAATGACAAAAATTCTAAAAACCAAGCTGAAAACCACATCGATAACATAAACTGATTGATCTGCTGTCAAAACCAGACAGTTAAAAGCTGTGTCATAGGATATCCAACAAGTGAAGCAAACAAAAAATAAAATAATTTCAGAATTTGTTATTAGACAAATTAAAGAGATTTAACAAATTGGTAACTTTTCAACTTTTTCAACTCTTTCGTATAACTCTGGGAATGCAACCAACTTCTGTAGGCTTGAGAATATAAATGTATGTACAATTCAGTTTACCTGACAATGGCATGAAGGATCTGGAGAAAAAGTCAGTACACCCAGATAACTAAAAAGTGACTCTGCATTGTACTGCAGGAAAAATGTCATCATGGGTTCTTTCAAGGATATTGCATCAAAGATAAAAAACAGTCATAGACAACAATACGTTCCTGGCTTTCCAGTAAACAAACAATCCAGTAATGCTTATGTTCAAATGACAGTGATATATGTCCTGTAACTTGCAAGATATTCAAAATATACAAATATTAAAGTCAGTAAATACACAAAGTATTCTCATAAACTGAGTGCACTCAGCATGGCAACAGCCAACGAAATCTTAATCGGCACGAGGTTTTAATTGTGAGGGGCCAAAGAATAGCAAAAGGAATGAAGGCAAGCAAATTGTGATAAGATGGGCTCTAGAGGATACTGAAACAGGTTACAGCGTGCCATATACGATCACTCTTTCACACTGGCAAAACAGGCAGAGTAAAGTTGGGAGAAAGAAAGGAAAAGACAACTTCACGGGCATGAAGATGAACACAGATCAGACTGTATGCAGAAGGTATGGGCATTAAGCTCTCTGTGGGTAGGTAGCATAGAAAACTGGAAAAAAGAATTGAAACAGGTCAAAAAGAGGGGGAAAAAAAAAGAGTAACACTTTTTGCCACAGTCAAGTTATCATGTCCACCTGCATGATTTATGTTGGCACAAAGAGTAGCTAGGGGGCATAAACAACCAGGCTTGGGGAAGGCAAAGGCACATTCTCTTCCTAAAGAACCAGTGTCCAGCTACACCGCTTTGCAGCCATTGTGAAATTACAGCCTAAAACACAGAAAAATGAAAGTGTGCCACTTGACAGGCCAGGCAGCTACACTTTAACTTGCAAATATGCCACATAGATAAAATAATTTAAATACAATAAACAAGTAACTGACACCACAAATCATTTTACAGGGTATGAGTCCATTGTACAAAGATATTTTTTTAAAAAAGGCAAAGATTACTAGGTCTCTCTCCCTCTTTTTTTTTTTTTTTTTTTTTTTTTTTTTTAACAAAAGGAGAGTTGTCCTAACCTTGAAAGTCTCATTTGAAAGTTCAGTAAGTGATCCCTCTTCTATAAACATAAGGAAAAAGAGTTTTAAAAATCTGAGGCAAACTGTTCAAGGAATTGCCTTAAAAACCTTAGAAACCTCTCCAGACACCTGCAATGCAAGAACAAGATGACCATGCAAGTGTCTTTACAATAACCTGATTTAAAAGGACTGTTTACAAGTGAGAGAGCAAAGTTTGCATCTATTGGTCAATGACGACTGTCTTTAAACTCTTCAGAGAACATGTGGTTTTCCAATGACAATCTAGCTAAATTTGAGATTTTAATTTATGAATGCTATTATGCTTCCACCTCCCTTTCTGATTCTCTGGAAAGACAACTCCATTACTCTGTACACTGTGAAATCCTGGGACAAGGGGAGGTTGGATTTTATTTTTGAGATGGTCTGCAGGCAAAGGGATACATCTCTCTAATATAAATTTCTATACCTTCTGCTCATAGCTTGTATTATTCTTTTCCTATGATCACTTTAAACTCATCTAACATCTGATTGCTACCAAACAGGGCAGTGCTGCTTCATCTTCCAGGACCAACTGCATAATCTAGATGCTTTCTTGTATTTTCACAAACTTGTGAGTAATTATGTGGTGAACTGCACAGAAAATCCATCTGTCTGAAAACTGATCAACAAAAAAGTTTGATTTTAGCAGATCTTTTCATTAGGAATAAAAAGAGTAGTGCCATGTACTGTCAACCTATCTTTGTGTTACCTATTTTATTCTGTTCCCAAAGTCCAATACTCATAATATTAGAATATGTAACTAAAATAACCAAACTTTTTACCACTGTCCATGAAAAGAATACATTAGAATTAAAGACAGACCAGAGTCCTTCATACTAGCAATCTTCAAATCTGGAACAATCCAGAACTATATCTGAATTTCTAGTGCCAGACTCAGTGCCTCCCAATACCTAATGTTCACTTCTCTCTTCTCAAGAAAGACATTTTTAACCAGTGTTTTCAGAATAAACAAAATGCTTACTAAAAAAGTACTTACTTACTTTCAGACAAAGAAAAAAATTAGCCAAAGCAGTGTTTTTCAACATCAGTAGGTTACCTAGTCAAGCTGAAGATGTCATCCAAGAGACGTAGACACACTGCAATCAAAACTGCCGTTCAAGAACTGTTTTATGCATGACCATTCCTCATGGCTTAGTCTATTTAATAATAAATTAAATAATTCATTTAATTATAATTTTTAAAAGCTCTAGTTAATTTAATAGTAAAAAGTATTATTTTAAAATAAAAAGATTAAAACCCAGTCCTTGTTTCCCTGTTCACTTAAAGGTTTACTAACAGAGTTATGTCTGGACCAGCATTTACAGCTTTTCTCCAGAAAAAGAACAACATAATAACAAAATTCCCTGCCCACAGAAAGCATTGAAAAATAAGTCCTAAATATTAACTCATGGGATGCATGAAAAATGAGTGATTTTTCTGCTGTAAAGAATAATTACATAGGATAACCAATTAAAGCCAAAAACATAATTTTCTACATATTGTAACTGCTGCTAGTGAAAACTAGTCCTTTGTCACTTCAATTTTGCAATTAAGCATAGAAGTGGAAAAAAAAAAAAAAGTGTATTTTTGGTAACACTTTTACATTAAGATAGTTAGCAGATTTTTTCTTTTTGGAGTTCTCCAGGTAACATCAAGTTTATCTTGAATTTAAAGCAGAGTATAAACCTTCTTGTCAGCAACAAACATAGCTCATACTTTCCAAGCTTACAATTGCCATGAAAAGAGAATGAAATGCCCAGGTTTTGGTATTGTTATTATTATATTTTTTTTAACGCTAGATGATAATTTTATATCAGTACTAACTCAAAATGTCTTCTTTGGAATTCTGTTCATAGGCATTTTCTGTATCTCAAATAATTTAAGCCCTAAATGTAAATAAAATGTAGATTTTGTGCAAATTTTCCAGAGTAGAACAAATCAGTTGATGTTAAAAGTACTCCCTATAAGAATATATCAAGTTTTAACTGAGCAAAACTGTAACCCTAAGCCATTAGCGTGATATCCTTGCATTCCTCTGATGTGGCATGGCATGACTTTGAATTTAAAACATAATTTAGAAGATTCATGGCCAATATGGCATTAATTCAAGTTATCAAAAATACTATAATCTACCAGATTTCTACTTTGTGGTCATCTTTAGTTTAAAAGCAAAAACAAAAAGCACACCAAATGCCAACCACCCAACCCAAAAACAAGAAAATCCATTGCAAAAGATCTGTTAGGAGATTCCTTGAGTGACATCTAGAAACTTATTTTAAGAGGACAAGCATTTCTCCTGATATCCAAACCAGGAAAATAATTTTGTTCTACAATACTGAGAAAAAAATAATAATAATAATAAAAAAAATAAAAATAAAATTGAGCTTTGCTCTTCCTCATGCTCAGGGCACACATAAACACTAAAGCTTCTAATAGCAGCTCATCTCAGGTCCCTCTAAATCGAAGAAACACAATTTGAGAAAATTCCAAGGGACACTACCGCATGCTCTTATGGTTCTAAGACAAGAGGGTTGCAAAGGGATACCTAAACATCTAATTCAGCATGAAACAACACTTATGCTCTATATAGCTAAAATAGAATCATATAATAGAATGGCTTGGGTTGGAAGGGAGCTTAAATATCACCTAGTGCCAACACCCCTGCCATGGCTGGCTGTCCCAGATAACCTCCTATTCTTGCATATGCAAGACATTGCTTCAAGGAGAATCAGTTCCATGATCTTTCCAGGCACAGAGGTGAGGCTCACCAGTCTGTAGTTCCCCAGATCTCCTTTCTTACCCTTACTTGCGGTAAGCAGCAGTGTTCCAGCATAGTAACCACAGCACTCAGCTGGCAGCTTTGTTCTCCTGAAACTGTTTCTGGTTTTCATGTAGAGATTTTCTACTCTAAAATTTATATATAAAACAATTTGGAGTATTTTCTTTTTCTCTTTTAAGTATGCCTCCTAGAGCATCTGAGATCCACACTTCACACACATACACCTTTTTATTGGGCCTTTATTTCAACATGTAGCAAGAAGACATACTGAACTGCTGTATCAGTTAAGGACTACACTTTCCACTTTCCTACTAGAAATGTAATGCCCATCCTGGAAAGATATTCTGCAGCTAAAATACACATTTCAAAACCAGTGATAAAATATTCCTACTTTGCTCTCAGGATCTAGTGCTCAGTCTCACCCTCTCCTCCCGCTCCAGCATCTCATGAAAAAAAAATAATAATAATAAATAAAATCCAACTTTTCACTATATGAGGACATTATTACTAGAAAGTTACTGTATAGACATCTAGTGTGCAGACATGCCACACACACACACTACAACAACTGCTCCCTTGATGAAAGTTTAATGAAACTGATAGAATCCTACCAAGTATTTTGCCCCTATTAGAAGGGTATATAGTTATTCTTGCCAAACTAACATACCATTTAATAATTTTATACATTTATCTGCTTATTCTATTATAAAAATGCATAAAGCTTATTTCATTTTATCAAGTAAAAATGTTAACAGGAAAAGTACAATTAATATAATTCAGTACATATGCATGGCATATGTACCTGTCGTGCCATTTAAAGGGGAAAAAAAGAACATAAAAATTGAAATATTGCTGGACAGTGTGATGATTAAATCAGGGCAAGTGAAAGAACAATTAGAGCTATGTTTATTCACATTAAGATAACAGATTTTTTTCTGTGAATCACAGCAACAATTTGGAAGCTGTATACAGTCCCTATTTCAGAGAGCTTTTGATTTCAGATGAGGCAATAGACAGCTTACTTTGAGGAGTATCAGAAAGCAGCTAAACAACTGAATCCAGTATATTAAAGTCTGGCTCTGACTGCTTGGAATACAGAGAAACCTCAGCAGAATAGTGGCTCTTTTGTTGGAACATGAGAAGTGAAACTCTTCTTTCTGTCAAATCAGCACAGGAAAAGCATCCAAAACATGCACTCTACTTCTGTGTTGGCACTTACAGCACTGATTTCACCTGGCTTTCATGTGTCTTAGTTTCTTTTAAGTAATGTCATGAAATAATGTGCCATTTAATTAAAAGTTACAACAGCACTACCCATGGTCACAAAAATAATAATAATAATAATAATAAACTAATGTTATGGTATCTTGATGCTGAAAGTTGTTTTATTCTTCAGAACAATGACAATGAAATTAAGAGAACTGTCTACTCTGTTTAATGCCTTTCTTATCAGAGGCAACATCTTCAAAACGTTAGGTTTTCTTTGAAAGAAATATGTTCTATGCTGCTTTGAAGTAAAATTGCAGGAAATGCAGGAGGACAAAACTTTAAGAACTAATTATTGATTATGATTAGAGTCATGTTGTTTAAAGTGTTATTAGAGTATACTAACCTCTGTAACACCCTTTTTTCTGTCTTCAGAGCAGCACAGGACACTGTCACTAACTTCTTATTTCAAAATAAAGCACTGACCTCTCTTATAATATTGAAATATGGCATTTCTATATTTGCCTACAAAATGGATTATTTTCATTTAAGTATCACCTCAATGTATAATAAACAGTAACTAATGAAACCACAGTAGATCAAGAATATAAATTTTATGATCATATAATAGGAAGAGTGAAGTTAAATAATTTCTGCACTTTGCCTTCTTGTAAGTTTGGAGGAGTCCAAATGACTACTATTTCATTCTATTACAGAATAAATCCAAACATATCTGAAAGCTCATTATAAAAACTGATAATATTCCTGACACTGAAAGATGAGCTCAAGATAGTATTTTAGTCTTAATGTCATTGCTGTACACTCATATCAAATAATACTGATTTCAACATTGATACATTTTTTTTCTAGAAACCACATCCATTATTTACAACTCCTAGACACCGTCTAACAGTTAATATGCTTGTGTACACAATGACTTTGCTCTACGTACCCTGCAAAAACATTTTCAGATGTAATTTGTGTCAGGTCCCTTTAATCAACTAAAAAGCTCTCTCTCTTTCTCTTCCATATTCCCCAAAAAGTAGTATAGATAAAATATTGGCTGCTCATAAACACTAATCTCCATTAGTTTAATCATATGCTGTTACTGAGAACAACATCTAGTTTGAAGAAATATTTCTGCATTCAGTGGGCATCTGTATTACAAAGTGACAACAACCTAGTCTGTCCAAAGCCACAAATGGTAGCTGCTGACCTGAGTCTTGAGTGTAGTAAAAAGCTCCAAGTTCACTGGAGCTCACTTCCAGGTGAAAAGAACCTGTAATAGCACTTGGCATGGCAGGGTTGAATTTTCATTCTTTTGTCTTACTGTGCTTTGCTGGCAAGTTTATCTGAGTCAAGATTTCAATTTCCCCTAGCATACAGTACTCACTTTCTATTAAGTAACAAAACAAACAAAACCAAAAA